>NC_135570.1:3947821-4040321 GCF_964340395.1 Glandiceps talaboti | reverse complement strand
CGAATGGGTAACATGCCAAGTTCGCCATCCATCGATCGTTTTCGTAGCGTCATGTATTAAAGCCTCCTTGTGGAACAACACATATAATGGGTGAAAGACATTCACGTTGTGAAAGCTTCCACCTGTAACACTTTAGCACCTGAAATAATATATAGCGGTTCATTCACAAGTTTGGCAACCATAACGAATCTCAGCAATTCAAAAGGGCAGGGATCGACACTTGTTTGGAACAGGTGTGTACAGTCAGTTCATTTGGTTATATTAAAACCTATATATATATTAGCAACAAGGTCATAAACTGCTCACCGTCCGTGAGCATGGAAGGTACGTGAGTGTGTCTTAACGAGTTCGGTGACACGGTGTATTGATCCAGGGCGTTTTGAATGCACGCTGAGCAATGGCCGTGACAGCCGATGGCGTCAGTACACCAAATCGATTGACACCCATCGATCTTGTTTTAATAGACTTTAAGTATTTCCGAAAAACAAATAAATATATTACAAGTAGTGTAGTGATACTATGCTAAACGCGTGTTCAGATTAACATTGACCTTAGCTCTGAATATTGCATGTTCACCGCTGTGCTAACTAGTAAATCATCTGCGCCCGGTAACTGACTCGTATGGTCCCATAGACAAAAACCTCGACGAAGGTGATATGGCTTCTGCTAGCCATAAACATACTGTTTTGTGGTGTCGGGTTGCTTGAACACATTCAGGTGTTTATAAGCCGTTATAAGGGAGTTGAATGCATTATGTAGCTCAAGTTGTGATAGCACCCATCCAAACATCAGTTTATCTAATAAGCACTTGCGACTTGCTAATTAGGGAGGGTGGCTAGAATAATTGTTCATTCATCGTGAAGTTTTAAAAAACTTATTGGCACTGTTTTCCCCTATTCAATCAACACCTTTTGAAGCGTGTGAAGTGTTAAGAAAGTCATTTAGATATATTATCTAATCTTCAGAAAGAATTGTCTATTGATAAAAGCAGAAACCATTAAAGAAGTTGCAGGGGTTACTTGGTCATTGACTGTGAGTTTGTAGCATGGTGTGGGTGTCCTTAAAAAACTCCCCTATTTGCCTAGGGTCTTACTCCTTATCAAACTTTGATGTTTGTACAACCTGAGATAGTGTGAGAAATGGTATGTAGTCCAGATTTAGAGCTGCTCTAACAAACAAACCCAACCCACTTCAATAGGCCATCATTCTTATAAACTTTATGTATGCCCTTCAGTTCGATTTTCATCGAACAAAAATCTAGAAAGCTGAGGAGCATAACAAAACATACACTCAGGTTTTTAATTATAGAGCTTATACACAATAATCTCTTTAAGCCCTCTGCCACTAAGCTTTCATTTTGAAATAGCACATTTTAAGTACAATTTGAAATGAGGTTATGGCTAAATCTCTTTTTGTTCTCACATAGGTACTAAGTTTTTATCAACCTTGTGAACGAGTATGTTGATCTATAATATATATATAGCCAAAGTTTGAAGTGTGTCGTGAGTGTTGATAATATTATCATGTATATGAACCTTTGATTTGGTTCAGATAAAAAGAATACAAATTTGAAATGGTGTGGGTTTTTTTTGTTTTTTTTTACGTATTAAAGAATTTGAATGTTGTTAAAGGTGTGTTGAAGTTGATGTAATTGGTAGTTAAGGACCTCATAGAGATCAAAATAGACAATAAAAATGTCTAAAGTATTGTACAAGAAACTATATAACAATACGAGCGTGAAACTAGTTCACCTGAAGAATAGACTGCTCTGTAGCAAAGTACAATTACCATGTAAAAAGCCTAACACAACAGCAGAGACAAACCACATTCTTTCACCAGGTAGTTTTTTCTGTGGGCGGGTTATAACGCTCATGAGCGTTCCAAAGGGCCAGAAAGGCCACCTTACTGGGTAAACAACTAAATTATACTGGACTACAGTACATTTTTCTCATGTCTGAGTCAAGGTGCAAAAAAGTTTTAATGTTATTGTCACCGCAAATTGACCTTGTCTGTTTAAAAAAGCAAAGAAAAATCAATACTTAGTTTTTGTGTGGTGTCATTAATCTGTATTGAATTGCCCTGTTGTCACCTTTGTAGGCCAGTGTTTTTGTTTGTTTACTTTCAAAGCTATGTTACTTGCGGCTACTGTAGCTACAGCTGACAATATTTTTTCTATAATTGTCTTTTTCTTTTCAACTTAAGTTGGTATATTCACTGAAACATACATGTAATTTATCACCCATTTGACCACATCCCACACAGCAAGGGTATGATATGCAATTTTGTGACTTTGTAAGTACAGCAAATGGTTTGTACAAAGTACCTCTTTCATGACTGTTTACTCATGGACATCAATCCTGTGTACACAGTGCCATCAATGGCCAGTAGATTCATTCATTTTCATGTATAGGTTTGATGAATTTCCAACTGCCAAAATTTAATATTGTAATGAAAACTAAGGAAATGTAATAACATATATTTAACGTAGAGTGTGCCTCAGTAACAAATTTATTTGAAAATCTGAGTTCTTCTATTCTCATTAAACTTTGCCAGATGAATTTTGTTCCTGGTCTGTTTAAATAATAAAAGAAATTTGAGGGATCACAATTTTGTTTTCGTAGAAACCATTAATCATTTATTTTCCCATAGAGTTATCACAGTAATTCGGTGGCCATATTGGATTTGGTGGCCATATTGGATTTGGCAGCCATATTGGATTCTAAAATGACTAAATTTTGATGTCATTTTGATCTACATTTAAAAAGTTTGTTCAATGACTTTTTTTTCTAGATTTTAACTGAGAATGAGTTTTCTTGAACAAAGTAACATCAAAGGTTTGAAGAGTTTATTTCTGAGGCACATTCTGTATGTTACTGGTAACAAATGTAGAAAGACCGAATATAATGGCAGAAAAAAAATAAGTATGCTTCCATTTTCTTGGCAAGATTTTCTGTAAAAAAACTAACATGGATTGAAAGATGCAAATGTTGCAAATAGACCATGTATAGAATAAATAGCAAAGTTGTTGTCCATATTTACACAAAAATATCTCCTAAGACAAAAATTGTTAATCAAAAAATTAGAACATAGAAAATGTGACACTTGAAAAACTATCTTTCCTCAAAACTTTCCAAAATAAAAGGCAGTTGTGGTCTATAAAAAGAATATGTTTGAGACAACTTGATCTCGTTCAAAAGTTGAAAACATTGAAAGTCAGTCCATCTTTCCACCCAACATTTGAAAACCTACAATGTTTTGGATTAAAATCAGCCACGGGGAAAGAGAGATATTCAGTACTCCTCTTAGAATGTTACCCATTTGTTTGTATTTCGTTGATAGAGTTTTTAAGTAGTTCATATGTAATGTAATAGTATGAGACAGGTGAGATTTATGGATAATATGTTCATTTCTGACAGTACAATTTGGTGACCTTTGACCTTAACTGATAAGCAATAATGAACTGACAAGAACTATAGACCTGTAACTCATGTAACTTAGTTGCAATGTTTGCAGACAGGCAGTGTTTGCAGACTTGCAGACAATTTTGTGGAACAACAAAGATGGGTTTGGTATTTCCATGAAGCAGCTGAAATTGAAATAAAGAGTTTATAAACACTGAATCTTGGTTTTAAAGATTGCACAGTTTAAAATTACAGAGACAAATATAAGGTTTCCAGGAAAATTTAAACATCTAACCGGGGATTGTACATATGTGCACACATGCACGTGTGTACACATTTGCATGCACACATATAAAATGTGATATACATACAGTACAGTACTGCACAGGAATCATTGAGTTAGTCTGGTATTAGCATGACATGTACACGTATACAGAGCTTGTGCAGGACACTGTTGTTTACATTGTAACACCTAGTTATGGACACAATAGCACAATATGCAGCCATGAACAATGAAATAGCTGATGAAATATTTGTTTTATATGATGATCGAAATACTGTGCCATGATGCTGAGATTTTATTTATGTATAGGTTCAGGTAGGGACCCCAAGGAAGGATCACAGAATGTCTTCGATCGTTTAGGAAAAACCTCCTAAACGGATACTCACAAATGTAACATCAACACGTTCATATATGATATAAAACATGATGAAAATTGTAGCGGTCATGTCAATCTACAATCTATGCAATATAAAAACATGATGGAAAACACTTCAACTACTACCTGAAACCCAGCACTGTATATCACATTAGAAGTCAATTTTAATCACATTATGAACATCTCAGTGGTAAATACAGAACTTGTTATAATTGAAAGCGTGAAAGTTTTAAAAATTTGGTTAGAAGTGCGAAAGTTCAGCAATCGCATTGACGTCAGACCCCCATCCCTCCTATGAGCTTGTGTAACACTGTATGATTGTCCCTAACCTTTGTCAACATCTTGTGACATATTGGCAAAGTTATAATATGTAAATTCATTGAGGAAAGGTATAAAGTATATATTTGTTTATAATACCAACATCTGAAAAAATAATTTTCAGTTAAAACTTTTGCAAGAAATCTTTTCAGATAAAAACATCACTGAAAGAAAGTTAGAGTTCTTTTAGACATTTATATTGGAATAACTATTGTACACTCGTAGGTTAAAACACAAAAAATGGGACAGAATTTTTTTAAACTTCCAAATGACATTATTTTGAAATTCTCGTAATGAAAACAAATATTGATAGAATATACTAGAATGATTATATTCTGTTGTATATATTTTTTGTACCATAAGGATGAAGGAAAATTGTTTATCTTTTTTCATTAATGTCGTATTTTCTGTAAATTTATGATTTCTTTGTGAAAATTATTAGGGTAAGAGTGATTTTTATGTTCGTAGATGAAATTGGAAAAGATTGATGAGAAACAGTGAAAATGTCAAAAGTAGAATGTTGTCATGTGATGTGAGGAAAAAATGAGGAAAGTCTTAAGAAAGGTGCAAAATTTGAAGACAAGTAAAAAGGTGACAGATCTCTCTCTACATCACAGTGGGCAAATCGACACGAGGTGTCACTAGCAAAATTTGCATGCAGGGAGAAAGTGAATTATAGGTTGAAAAGGCATATTGATGAGATGCATCCAAGTCATTTTGGACACTCTCTTTCTTATCCCTGTCACTGGTTGCCAAGCAACCAAGAGAGAAGATGTGTGATGTGTGAGTTGGATTGCCCTGATCCAGGGAATGAAAGCTTCATTTGATTGAATGTGGAATACAGGAGAGATTTTGATCAAGTCCTTGTACGTGGGCGTCGATGTTTATCTTGTCAGCTGAAATAGTAAAGATGAAAGCTTGACAGCCGTGTGTCTACGTCTATCACCCTTGGAACACCCCCAAATGACAAGTCTTGTGAATTTCCATCCCTGCTATTGTCTGGCTAAAAGCTTTATTATCCAATTGATAATATTGTATGACTTTCTCTGACTAACATCATAGTGAAATGAAAACAGCACTGGCATGAAGACTCGGCTGTCACCTAATTATGCAAAATCTGTAACATCCACTGATTGCATCATCATGCTTGAACCCTTTGAGCTGAATCAGAGACCATGATACAAATATTATGTTCGTTTGTTGTCATCAATTTGTATTAATGTTAGTAATTAGATTAACAAAATACCAATCTATCTAGCCGGACCATAATCTCCTAAATCATCCAGAAATTGCAACCTTGTGGTTTGAAGACTCATATTTTATCAGTTTGGTACAAAAATCAACCACATAGATTAATTTGTTTTGTTTGGTCCAACCAACTTATATCATATCTATATAATTTATTCATTAATATAAAATATCAAAATTTGTGCTAAATTTGGGAATCCAATATTAGACAGATATCTGGCACAGTAATATATTTTGTATCATTATTTCATTTGGATGTTAAATAATCAGAATTTATGATCCAATATTTTCAAAAATCATTTGATTATTTTGCAATATATGATATTTTTCTGGATATGTTATAGTCATGATTTCATTTTCAAAACTATGTCGTCCGCTCAGACAAAATTGTGAATCACTGAAAAAGGATTGCATATGGCACACTTGCATGTATGTGTATTATGGTACTAACTAAGTCTAACATGCATAGTCATTGTGCTAAAACAAAACCCATTTTTTCCCGCCTAATTTGTAGAATTTCTTGGAAATAGTGATTTGCTTGTGCCTATACAGGTTGGGGTATGTATTGATACATTTAGTTTGTGTTGTCATTATTTGTAAGGTCTGTGTGCAGTCACGATTTGCCAGTATCTGTTAAGTAACTCAACTATCACTTGCCACAGGATTTATGGCAAGGATAGCAGCTAATTTGCATACTGATTTGCATATAATGTACTCTTCCCCCCCAAATCTCCTGATGCGTTTCTTTAATCTGCAGTCACAACAATCAGGTTTATTTAACAGATTGTATTCTTAATACATGTCTATTAGAAGACCACCATTTTTTGTAATACATATACATATGCTTGGAATTTGCATATTTACACATTAATTTGCATATTTGCATATTAATTTACAAATTTGCATATGTATGTATAATCACAATATCATTAATATATGAGCTGTATGGTGTGAAAGTACAACTAAAATTTTATAATTTCATAATATACTTTTTGACAAATGCATTGCTTCCTGTACTTTCTTGATAGGATTCTGCCATTAGATTTTTCTTTAGATTTGAAAATATTTTCTCGTGGCACGTTAATGTACAGTGGATAGATTTGTTATCGTCATCAACGTTGGAGCTTTTGTTACATTTTCTATTATATGAGCTTTATAATGCTGTTAAATTGCGATAATTTTAGTGATTAATGAAGCGTTTCATGGTTTCCCATTGAGTGTTGCAATGACCCTAACGTAGTGTTCTACCTGTGTATTACTTATTGTCAATCTCAGTACAGCCATAGTAAGTGTTTAACCCATGTCGACAGAAATAGTATGATTTGTTTTAATGAAAAATAAATAAATATAATAACAAAATTGTGCAATGGAATCAATATTTCTATGATTGTGGTGGAAAGTAGTGTCATGATCTGTCAAAAAATCACAAAAAGACAACATTTTTGGCGGGAAAATAAAAAAGTCACAAAATGACAAAAATTTTGGTGGGAAAATAAAAAAAATCACAAAATGACAAAGATTTTGGTGGGAATATTCTATTATGAAGAGTGGTGTGTTAAGTGCTATATCATCAGAATAGCGAAATGTATGCTCCTCTGAGATTCTTAAGATCCATATTATCTTCCTTGATAGTGTTTCTGTTAAGGACAATAGGTAAGTGAAATCAATCGGGGTTCCCTAGGCTGTTTTCCAGGGTTCCTTTCCCAATATGAAAATTTATCAAGTCTGTTAGATATCCTGTGTAACATGCAAAAGAACTGCTGGATATGATGATTGTCGTTCTTCATACATGTTACTAGCATGACCTTTACCTGTTATTGAATAACACACTTGCTGAGTTATTCAGTTTTATTCTAAACAAACTGTACATCAATTCATTGCACTTGGTATATTTTTTTTAGCAACAGAGTTCTTCTACAGATAGCTATTAATAATTGGACAATCCTTCAACAAACAAAATATCTGTAACAGATTTGACGTTGAAAAAAATTAAAACCAATTTATAACTACTGTATGCTAATCATGAAAATTATTATGAATGTTATTTGACCGCGAGAACATTGTCAAAATTATGTCACTTTGTACAATGAAACTCTGTATCCCTGTCTCTACCAGATACAGATGCATTGAACCTTAACAAGTGAAAGCCCAGACAGTTATTCAGTACAAACTCTGATATCTGTTTGCTATATGTGTGAATCGTTTAATTCTTCCGCAGTGACAAAAAATCTAAACATGCAGGTGTACATTACTATTCATTTTTATGGATGTTTTTTTGTCCGATATTAACTTTCAGACAGAGAACTGAAACTAAATGTATGCTACAAAATAGTAGCAATTGCAAGCTTTACATGTTGTGTACATGTCAAGAACCCCACCACTGGGCTATACATGTATAATGTTCAGTTACTATAGAACCCATCCACTGGGCTATGTATGTTCAGTTACTATAGAATCCAGCTACTGGGCTATACATGTATATGTTCAGTTACTAAAGAACCCAACCACTGGGCTATACATGTATATGTTCAGTTACTATAGATATAGTGCCATATTTGTATCCTAGAATAACAATTTTAGATATCAAATATATATTTATTATCTAAGCTTTAAAGACCCAGGATTCAATCCTTGGTTTTCACGTTACAATGTATCAGTGTAGTCATAAGGATTACATAATTATAGTTATTGTTTTGTTCTTTTTTCTATATCTCTGTTACTAATTGTGAGACAATTTTTTTTTTTTCACTGAAACTTTTGGCTGTAAATTGTAATACTAAATATGTTTGATGCAGTGCCCCATTTTGATCAAAATAGATTGATCAAATTTCAACCACAGTATAGACTAAAATGCTACTACGTGTGTGTGTAGAGGTAAAAATGGATGAATTTCCCAATTTAGAATCCTTATCTGCAATTTACATGTACCTGTTATATGAGTATAGTTTTGTGTCGATCACTAATTAAAACTTAGTGCTTACACATGCATTTGTAATTGTCATCAAAAACCCTGACTCAAGTCATGACATCTACTCCCACCAAAGTTACAAGGACTACCAGAAGGTAAGAAAACAGCAGTGTATGGAAAATTTACAAAAGTTATTGCGGCAGTGCCAGTGAACTGAGTATCATTCCAATATATTAGAATATGCAGTTAATCAGAAAATAGGGTTGTATGAAATCAGGCGTACACCAAGATAGAGTAAATGACAAATGATGAATTTGATAAAAAAAGTGTTGTAAAATTGTTTAGGAATTATGAAAACTAGGAGTGTAAATTCTTCTGTGTTAATGTGAGTGGATCGAAGTCTTGTACATGTTGAAGTAGTTGAAATTATTAATAGAATCATTAAAATATTAACAACAGCTTTCATTCTATTCTTGGAAGCTGAACTTACCCTAGTTTCTACAAAAAAAATGATGTCATGTAGCGGTGACAGTAAAAGTGATGAAGTAATATTTCATTGTAGCTCCATATATATCCAGTTATGATGATTACCACTGAATCTGGTGATGTCATCACGAGGTCGTGACCTTTTTTGGGTCATGTCCTCATTCCCAGATGAAGATGTCTGTCAGTAATTGAAAAGTCTCTGATAGTTAGTGTACTGTTGATTGATGAAATTAACTTTTGTTGTGATGTCATCATATTTAGAATGTAAAATCTGGTGATGTCATCATATTTTGAATGTATCATCTTGTGATGTCATCATATTTAGACTGTAAAATTTGGTGATGTCATTGTCTTTTGAGTGTAAAATCTGATATCACTGTAGTTTTGCAAAAAAGTGACATCATGTACTGTATAGGTTTATAAAAATTTTACTCTAATAACATATATCATTTAAAAAAATTAAATTAGTAGAAGTGATGTCATTTTTTTGCAGCCATGTTTAAAAAATAAACTTGATTCACTACTTCAATACATTTTCAATCCTGAAAAAAAATGATCCCATATTGAAATGTTACATGTATCGGATCTGTACATGTATTTTATTTTATTTTTACGCACGCACACACACATACATACATACATACATACATACATACATACATACATACACACATACATACATACATATATATATATACGTCTGTCAACCACTCAACTCAAAAGTATTATTACAAAATTGAAAAGATACATATAATAAATGAAAGAAATATTTACCCTTCAACCTTCTAGTATAAGGGTATTTATCGAAACTGTGCGTAGTATAATCCCTGCATTGACTCACTGAAATCAGTTGTATTTATAGCTGCATACACAAGGTCTAGTAAATTTATCACTATTTCTTTTGTGAGTGCACTTTATCAGTTAGTTCTATCCTATGCCACCATTACTAAGTTGTTTTCCATTGAACACCATCTATTTCTGAATTATATAAGGGCTCCAATTAGAGCTGTGAAATTGTGTGAATTTTTGCTTTACACTGCTACTGTAATAGTCTAATTATGTCCATTACCCCTCAATAAGAATGCCCATTATAATGAGTTATCGTGACATTGATTGAATATTGATTTCTGCTGGAAACAGCTAGCTGATGGATTGAATATACGTGTTGTACATGCCGAAAATGGGAAATGCAGTGATAGAATTGTGAAGAAAAAAATGCATGCTGAAACCAGAAAATGCCGATTGAATTTTATAAAAAAAAAAAAAAATGTGTTGTAAGCATGGAATGTTGAGGTAGGATTTTAGAAAATACACTAACAGCAGGAAATGTTGTGATACATGCCCAATAAAATGCAGCCATAGAATTTTCAAAAATAAATGTTGAAAGCATCAAATACAGTGTGATAGAATTTAAAAGATAATATTTTTAAAAGCCAGGGAACTCCACTCCAGGAAATAACGGCATTTTCGTAAATTTTGTATTCTGGAGAGTCCCTTCATGATTTCACATCATATAAATTGTACGTGATCACCAAGAAACACTACATTGATTCTTATTTCTCATTCACTGTTCTGTGATTATATTTGCAGTAATCCAGTGCTGCTTCATGGGAGTCAGTGGACATGCATATGCATTAGATGAGCAATACATATACATGACTCCTATGTGTTTATTACCAACAGATAAATAGACATAATATTTATTTCTTATCTAGTATATAATATTTATAATAATATTTTATTTATACTGAATAGTTCTTTAAGTATAAACGCTTGTCACCAAAAGAAGTCCAGTGAGGGTTCATGGTGAGTATTCACATCTGTTAACTCCCATGAGGCAACAGTGGACAAGTGCTAAGACAATTGATATTAAACAATTAAGTTTTATTTTGTCATTTCTTGGCAATATAATGTAATATATGTGATGTAAGAACCAAAAGTTGACAAAAATGTCTAAATTTCATGGCGTGACGTTCCCCTACATATACATGCTTTCTTGAGTCTGATAGTTGCTGTGATAGAAATACGACTACATGTACATGTATACAACTGCCCTATAGAACCCTTGTTTGTTTTACAGTGATGGAATATATCAGAATTACCAATCTTTTTGTAAATGTCCATTATACATTTTTTTTTTCTAACGATTATTTATCAACAGAATGAAATGACTATCAATAAACAACTTCACTCTTTAGGTACATGTACTGATGATAAATTTTGCACCAAAATTACGAAATGGTTACAAAATTGACAAATAAAGGAATAGTTTTCTAAGAAATATTTGTCATTATCATTAGGTTGTCGGTGGCTAAGCTTGTATCCCTCTTAACTGCAGACTTGGTTCAAACCCACTTAGTGCTGGCTGGCTATAATTAAGAATATCCTAGATCTGTAGTGTACAAAGGGCGATACTCAGTTTGACTTGACAAAACAATGCAGGTTTTCCCTGGGTACTTCGGTTTTTTCCTGCTTCAACACTATGGCACTTTGCACTGGACAAGTGGCGAAGTGCACATTTGAATTTTGAATTTGATTTGGATGAACAACTTTTATATGCTCAACTGACATATTTTGTGGAAAATTTATGTAAAAGTAATTGATTGAAAGTCTTCAGGTGATAAAATTCACATAGTATTAAATTTCATCTTTGCAAAATTTACTTTGATAATTGAAGAGACTTTCTCTGTCTTCAACTTCATTTGATAGTTACACAAATTTATTTTATATTTATGCAAATAGAATATTGATATTTATGCAAATAGTGTGAAATTTGCATATTTGTTACGTTTTGGAAAAGAACAGAGTACTTATAACTGTACAAAATGTAGGCCAGTTGTTTTGTCATTAGTAACTATTGGTACAGTACTAAATGTTATGAAAACAAGTTAACTAATTTGCATAATAGTTATGTAAATTAGCCATGCCATAATTGATTGAAAACTCTGAGATTGTAGCATTTTTGGAGAAATTTATGCTCATTGTAGATTTGCAGAAGTAAACCACGTGTAAGGTCTATGATTAAACTGACACAAAATGTATATATTTAGTGCAGCTTTCAATAAACCAAGTGGTAGATTTTACTACTCAATAAAAGGCTAGTGGAGAGGCCTGGATGTTAATAAAGTCAATGGAGTTGTACAAGGTACATTACAGTGGTATACTTCACACATTCTTGCAAGCCTGGAGTGCATGTTTTTCTGCTAAAGCAAGGAGAGCACATTTTGGACAGAGGCCACAAAGAGGCCTGTGGTTTACAACAATGACTTCACAGGACTCAGTAATTAGTAGAATACTATCAAATTTGCTTAACAATCAGTTTCATCTTTCGCTGAATTAACCTAATCAACATTTGTAAATGCATAGCCCTTACCTTACTACTCCTGTAGGGTCTATGGTTAAAGTTCGTAAAAGTTCTGAGGAAACCCTAAACTTTATTAAAAGTTGAGAAGATACATGAAAAATTAGTCTTTACCTATAAATGTTGAAGGGTCATGTGTTGTTTCAGACCTCTGTGTAAAAGTGTACTGTGGGCTGTCTTGTTTTACCTGGCTTGTAAGGGCAGAACTAGTCTAGTTTCGTAATACAGTATCGTTATGATTTATACCTTTACTCACCACACAGTTAGACCACAGTTTGCATCCAGACTAGGGCAGAACTATGATACTTAATTCTATGTTTCTTACTAGTATGACTAATCCAACTCTATATTTCTTCAATCTAGTGAAATAATAAAAAAAAAACTTGATGCCCTCTACAGTAGGATTAGAACAAAATCACTTCACTGATTGTAAGGTGACAACCCTTCAAGTGTGTGTCTAGGTGAACATTATCATTTCTTGCAGAAATTCAAAACCTTGGATAAAACAAATGGTTCGTATTTTCCTTCTGGCTTTAATTGTCATTTCTAAGTCATTCAGATTATGAAATTTACTTTAAAAAAAAGTTTTTTGTATTTTTAATCTACCAACTGACCCGTCATTTTTTAAGTTGTTAATTACAGTGACAAATAGAAATAAAATGGAGACTATAATCTAAATACTTTTTCAGCACATTTTTGTGGACATGTTAAAACTGTACTGTGGTGAGTTGTCGTGTATCACCTTGCTTGTAACCCAAGTACCATGAATAGTTTAGCTCAAAGTTGAATGTCCTTTACTATTGACATGACTCTGCATTTTCTAGTAAGTACATGTACCTGTACGTCACCAGAAGTTTTTGTTTTGGAGTTCCAAACTTAACAATTCCAGTTATATTTATTGATTATTTTTCTCAGACATTTAGGCTCAGAGATGTTTTCTTCATACATATTTTCACTCTTTTTTTTCAAATTCCAACATTCTTTCATAATCTTTTTAAATCTTGTTAAATCACATGTAATAAAAAGAGTGACATTGTCTCCGTAGAGTCAATAAATTAGATAGGTCAAAGGTCATCCAAATCGCTGCTTCATTCGTGATTAAGTACAAAAATGAGGACAAAGTGGGGCAAATTATTTTTAAAAAAGAAAAGAGAAAACAAAACTTGATGTATGTTACATGGCAGAGATGAGATGATGGTGTGTTTTTCTATCTTGTCCACTAGTTCAGATAGTGTATTTGTTTGGAAGTTTATTATTTTTCTGATTGAAACTTTCGGTTTGAATTACAACATATGAAAATTTGACTCGTGAACTTTGCACAGACCTGCATGTATTTATCCAGTGTGCTGTTCTAGTTCACTTGATGTCTGCACTGTTTGATATCACTTGACTAGGTTTAATGGTTTTGTTGAAATTCTTGGTTCTGTGAACTGCTAGCTTAGCTACTGGACAGCATCACAATGCAGCAGTTTCCACCCATTCCTACTTAACCTTCCACCCCTACCTTTGTAGTCCAAAATATAAATACCTTGTAATTTACTATAGCGGACGTGATAATTTATGGTTAAATGAGGGGTGTCCAGCATCACAATGTGAGTGATGAGCAGCTTTTAATATTATAATTCAACAAGTTTATACTTTCACCTCCTAATGATGCTTGTCTTTTGTGTAATACTTCCCTGCGTACATTGTAAGATACATGTGTTCAGGCCTATCACGTCTCCAAACAAAATAAATGTTGTTATCTAAGTAAACGTCTCCCTTGCCTTTGTGTCACCAAAAATATGAAAACAGGTTAAAAGTACTGAAAACCAACTTGACCTCAGATTAAAGGCAACATACAGATTGCTATCAATAGAAAAATGTACAGTTTGCGAAAGACATTCACATTTCAGGTAATTTTGATATTGGTCCGTGCAGCAACAATAAACTCCATATTAAACTTTGATAAAAATAACCATCTTGTAGTAAATACTTATATTTTTGTATTGACTAAATTTGTCAGATGATGTTAGTAGAGTATTGTGCAAATCAGAATGAATGTGGTGAGGTGATTCAACAGCCTAGATGCATACATTCCTTTGTGGTCCAAATTGTTCAGTTGGAGATGACTGAATTAAAGCTCTCCATGGGTACACTGTACTTTAAAAGTACACAATAGAGAGATATGTCACTTGAGTTTCATTGTTCACTTCAGATGTTGTTTGTGTCATCTGTTAGGATAGGTGCATCTGTTGTCATAGGGGAGATTTAGCTGAAGGCTGATAGGTTGTACGAAATGTGCATAATATTTGAAAACTGGCATAAAATTATCATGATGGGACAGTTTCTAGTGAAGAGACTAAAATTTTACAAAATTTGACTTAAAATTTCACAAGAACTTGAAAGATGTCTAGACATGTAAATATATTTGATCACAACGTTCTTTTGTGTCTGAAGGAGGTGGGGGGTGGTGTCATAGTTCAGAAAGACTTGTGAAGTGTATTATTCCTGTAGGAGTGAATAGTGGTGTATATCTATGTAAACCAAGTGACCATAGTGAGTTTTACTGAGTTTGAGACTGTTCAGAGAAGGCTACGATAAACAGATAGCCACGAATACATTATTACTAAGCTGTATTGAGCTGTATTTTATTCATGTTCAAGGTGAAATCTGAAAGCTGATTTTAATGGCACATTAACACATGTACTAAGTTACTCATGGCCATAAGGCATAATACTCTTAGTATACAATGTAATTCTATGATATGATATAGCATATCATAAGTTTGGATCAATATAGATTTTGTATTATGAAGCTAGTCATATTAAGTCCTGTAAATTTACAGATTACATTTGTAATCTTATATACATATACATTTGTAATGTTATATACAAATGTAAATACATGCAGCTTTTCATAATAATTAAAAGATATTAATATAATAATAATTTTGATAAAAATATTTACATGACAAAACTTTATCTGAGACAACAGTTAAGTCCTTGTGAAAGAAGGAAATGTATAAATATACAAAGATGATATTATAAGTGATCCGAATCACATTTCGAGTGATTTTGGTAGCTCTAATGACTGAAATACTAATATCATTAAGTGTTGATGGATTTCTCATGATAAAGGACTGACATAAGGGGTAGGGAGACGAGCATTAGGGGTAGGGAAATTGACATTAGGTAGGGAAACTGGCATTTGGTGTAGGGAAATTGACATTAGGGTAAAGAAACTGACATGTGGGTAGGGAGACGAGCATTAGGGGTAGGGAAATTGACATTAGGGTAAAGAAACTGACGTGGGTAGGGAGACGAGCATTAGGGGTAGGGATATTGACATTAGGGTAGAGAAACTGACATGTGGGTAGGGAGACGAGCATTAGGGGTAGGGATATTGACATTAGGTAGGGAGACTGGCATTTTGCGTAGGGAAATTGACATTAGGGTAAAGAAACTGACATATGGGTAGGGAGACTGGCATTAGGGTGGGGAAATTGACATTAGGGTAAAGTTGACATTAGGGTAAAGTTGACATTAGGGTAAAGAAGCTGACATTATGGTAGGGAGACTGACATTAGGGTAGCAATGTTACTATTCAGGTCCAGGTTGATGTAAAGTTCAAGGTTGTTTGTATATATATCCAAGTTGTTATTGTGAAGAAAGGTTTAAATTGTGTTCTCAAGGTGTAAACAAACCCTGAAAGTTAGCAGAAATTGTGTCATGTATTGTAAAGTGCTCATACATACATATATACATGTTGTTTATATATATTCTTATACTTTTTAGTGAGACAAAGTTGTGCTATATTGTACAGTACTTTGACAATTGTCACGATTTAATAATCAACAAAATTACAGTTCGTAAAATAGCACATTTTTGAAGACAAACTTTGCCATCCTTGTGTCAGAAAGGATTTGGAATGAACAAAGTTGGTAATAATAGTATATTAAAAGGAATACACTTTTGCAGATTCCTGGGTTTTTTTTGAGCTACCTTCACTGTAATATAGAAACCCTACATGTTGTAATTGCATATGGCGTACATGTACCTTGTACTTTTTAGGCATGACATGCAATGTGGTATTAAATGATGTGGTGTGGTACAATACACATGTTGACTGATCTTACTCATGCAACATTATACGTCAGTTTCCCTTTGGCCTGTGGGTTAACCCAACACAATCCTGTAAGGGTGTTTTCATGTTTGAAGTGTGTTTCTCTCACTGTATGTGTATGACAGACATTGGATTTCAGTTGTGCATGTTGCCATTGGCTGTATTTTTTTGGATTAATTATTGAGTCTCAAAATGAACTTGATTTTAATATTGTCACACATTGTTTTTCAAGTATTCATTGAATTAAAAATACAAAATAAAATGTCTATTTATCATCCTTGCCACTTTAGTAGAGGAAATATAAAAATAAAACTATTTGTGGCATGGTAGCACCTTAGTTATAAATATGCCAGGAATATCACATCAAAGCTCCCCAAGTGAGTCAATTCGCGATATACCCAGATATAAATGTCAAAATGGGAACATTATTGATGAGAAAATACAAATGGAAATAAAACATTATACTACAGACTGACATTACCCTAACACAGATTTTATGAATAATTTCTGTTAGGACTGACCTCCTCTGACAACTGTAAGTTATGTGTCCATAAAAAAATGAGACTTTTCTTGTGAAAATCGTAAATGTGTATTTTTGTATAATGACTGATTGATGGTGGTGAAGATGTAGACATCTTTATTCATACGGCATAATGGTATAATCTTAGAGAGCTTGTAACATTGATATGAACGTGACTGAAATAAAATATTTGGAGATCCAAATCTAGGGGAATTTTTTAACTTGTACGTACATAAAAAGTGAAAAATAATATAACTTTAGTATCTATAATGTTACAAATGGAACATTTTTAAAAAGAAGAGCAATCTGCCTAATTTTAGAACATAACTATTTTAAATTTTTTCATCTTACAAAGGTAAACGGATAATTCTAATTATTATCATTTATTTTATTATTATTTACACAATCTTAAAAATTGTTACCTGAATTTTGGAAATTGAAATTTTCAAGTGCACATGTCAGTCTTGACCCATTATTCAGAACATGTGACCTAATAACTAATAACAGCAGAAGGGCCATTTTCTTGTTATTTTTCTCAATTTACATAAATACGTTTATATTTCTCAATTTACATAAAAAAGATTAGGGTCAAAAACTATAGGTTGGGTCGTCAGAATCGTGCAAATGTATTTTGCTTTGACAATATTTTTATTTACTCTTGGGAAAATACTATAGAAAATGGAATGATTTTGTACAAACAAACAGTCACGCATCGTTTTGCTAGATTTATCAAAAAATTCTGTGACAATACATGTACATGTATGCGATGACATCTTTCATGAAATATAGATATCATATTTACATGCAAGTCACTTTATGTCTACTAAACCAACATTTTTTGAAGAGAATTTCTGTGAACTATTAATGGTTTTTATGCTAATAATTTCAAAGGCACGAAATGCAACATGTAGTACAAGTAAAATGAAAGTACTTTTAATAGACTACTTAATGCAATATTTGATGGTCTTCATTTATTATATATCACCCACTGTTAAGTTGTAAAAATTTCAACAGGCGTGTTAAGTATCTGAAACACATATAACACGACACCCAAACAAATATGAAGGTAATGGTGTGATGCCTGTTGTCTAGAAAATCATTATACTATCAGATGTCATTTTGGTAGGCTGGCGTTGTTTTTAACGCCATACGAATTGACATGACATATACATAGGGTTTAGTTTTTGAGATGTTTTATATTTTGTAAATTGAAATGGTAATAATCAATCGATCGATCGATCGATCAATCAATCAATCAATCAATCAATCGATTGATCGATCAATCAATCGGTTGATCGATCGATCGTTTGTTCGATCGATCCATCAATCAATCAATCAGTTGATCTACCAATCAAACAATCAGTTGATTGATTGAGCTACCAATCATCAATCAATCAATCACTCAATCAATCAATCAATCAATCAATCAATCAATCAATCAATCAATCAATCAATCAATCAATCAATCAATCAATCAATCAATCAATCAATCAAACCATATCAATCAAGTACTTAATCATATGCTATCCTGCTAAGTTTTCATAAATCACAAGGAACACTAACAGTTAGTTCTGAACACACACATGGTACAATATTTATTATGTAAATATAATACAAACCTAAGTCCCTGATTGGTTATTAAACAGATGTTAATCAAACAAAATTGTAAATGACTCAATAACTTCCCTAGGATTAAATATTGCTGTCTTTTGTAATCAAACAAGGTCACATGATTATATGTATTAAAATGAAAATATAAAATTGAACAAAAATATGATAATATAAAATATAACACAAATATATATAATAGATGTAAAACTGCATTGATTCTTGCAAACTATTTAAGAGATTTGACTTAAAAGTCTCTACCAACAATCAAAGTAAAATTAGCGATATTTTATTTCATTGTCAAGGTCAGTGTATTTATTGTACATTCCTGTGTCAACCTATTCCGGTTTAATTAAATGTACTAAAAATAGTTGAATACAACAAGTGACATTTAATGAAAGTGTGAACATATTCACGGCAGTATTTTGACAGCCGAGATATATTGTATGCGTAAATGAGCTCATATTTAACCGGCTTCCCTACAGCTTTTATTCCCAGAATAACCATGTGTGTTTCCTCAGATGCAAGCAAAGCTGTACCCAGATTGAATTTCCTGGCTACTAATTTGCATACACATTGAATACATTGTTCAATTCATTGACAGTGGCAATAATGTGAATAACGAGCTATTTCACACAGGTGAAAGGTCACCGCGATTTTGCTGCCCCTTGAGAAGATGCTGTAATTATGGAATTCCTGAACTTGTTAGACGCACTTTAACAGTCATATGTTACTTTTGTCAGCATTTTGCCTCTAGGGACGGCGTGAAAATTTTGCTTTATCACAATTAAACAGAAGTGTGTCATTTCAGAGAGATTTGCTTTGACAATTTCAATCGCCTGTATGTATATGTATGTAGATGTGAAGTCGTAATAGACCAACCACACAAACCTTAGGTGACAGTAACATATTTTCTTTGACAAATTGTTATTCCTTGCATTGCGTGTCTGGAATATCAAACATGTATTGTACTTGTCCATGAGTCAGTAATGATTGGCTCGACTTTACTTCCATGTTTATATCTCATATTGTCCTGCATATAATGACCATGTGCTGTATACAATGTATGTAGATTTAAGAAAGTATATAGTTTTTGTGAACACGAAAAATACATAATTTTGAAATTGCAAACATACAATTTGATACGAAATGTAGGGCCTGATACATTACATTGAGCGCTTACAACTACAAACATTGTTTTCACATTTTGGAATCATACCATTAAAGTTCTGAACTCTTGAGTTCAAAACTAATACTTAAATTTGGAGCATAATTTTTCTTGATTTCAAAATTTTACAGGATCTATATTTTATATATGCAACAAGTTTGACACTTAGAGTGGCTCCAACATAATTTTGTTATATTTATGCATTTGAAATCAGAATTTAATTCTGTTATTCAAAATTACAAGCAGAACTGAGTTTCTACCAATATTTTTATAAGGCTAATATCCTGTATGCCAATTGTAAAGATTAATTAAAATTCAGATGTATTTCTGCTTTTAGTTCAATGCTTGTATTGATTACTGCTATCAACTTAAAGGAGAAGTCTAGATAGACTTATTTCTGCCTTTAGTACACTTGTATTAATTGATAACTGCCATCAACTTAAAGGAAAAGTCCAGTCAGGCTTATTTCTGTCTTTAGAATACTTGTATTGATTACTGCTATCAACTTAGGAAATGTCCAGTCAGACTTATTTCTGTCTTTAGTACATTTAAATTACCATCCCCCTGAGTAGCACGTACAAACCCCTCAGTGTGTACTACGTAATTAATACATGGCGTTGTATGGAGAGACGCGCAATGCATCTTGGAACTTGCAACATCTAAGGTCTAGTGCAACAACAGGGAAAATAGTACAGCCATGCAATGAAGTCTATGATAACAGAGACAGCTAGTTGACAGCAAAAGTTGTAGGTAGTTTATACAGTACTTATGCAATGAAGTTTGGACAGCAAAACTTGCACTCGTCAGTATAGTGAATTCTGTGCAATGAAATATGACCTTAACTTTCAGGTACATGTAAACAATTTCAAGTTTTTGTTAATGTACACAGATGAAGTTTTATTTGAAGTACATGATGTCATTATCTGTTGTATCAAAGACAGCTAGTTCACAACAAATTCAACTTTGAGGTAGACAGTGAATAGTATTCTATGCAGAGCCAACAGCTGTATTAATCTATGCAGTTATAGTCCCCATAAGCAGGCATTATATAGAGAGTGCCTATAAACATCAAGGGTGATTATTATGCATGTTCTCATCCATTATTCCGATTCTTATCACTATTCCTCACTCCCAGCGGTCAAATTCAAATTACCAGCAGTGTTTTCCATCTTTTTGAGTGGAAGAGGAAGACGGAAGCAGTCAGCCGTTGCAAAGTGTATTATTCAGATATGGCGTCATCTTACTGTCTCATATTATGCGATTGGATGAGCAGTTCTATGTACTATGTCGGATTGAATTGAACTCAATTTTAAATTGCAGTTTTAAATTTATGACTATTTTTTGACTCACCGAGATACTTAATGCGGTGAGATTATTTAGTTTCTTGCATGGTTTGGTACAATTTTGGGTATAATTGAGCCGAAATTATGTCCAAGCTTTTGATTTATTTTTGATTTTATGCTGTGAAAGACAAGGTCGAAAAATAGCAATCATGTAAAATATTTGTGATGTTTTCAAATGTATTTATAGAATATAGGTTGTACATGTTTCAAGGCATTTCACTATCACATAAAGTCATAATGTACATAACGATGTCTGTAAGTCTTTCTTGAAAGAGTGCTTTGCGGGTGCATGTATATTGCACATTATTTTATATTCATGTACAATGTCCATGGGATTTCTCTCCATATTGTACCGTGCATTTATCAAGTCCAATAATAGTACATGTAGTATCACATGCAGATATTTGTTTATACGTACGTGTCCTTATAAATGTGAATTTTTTTCAGCTATAAACGTTACCTCATCTATATTATGTTCATTTTACATGTATTTCTCTAAGCAAGTAGCCCACAGAGGCTAAGTCCTTGCCTTTCAGAATCTAGAGGTCCTCAGACTAAAATGTATTGAAAATGAACAAGTCTAAGGCTATAGCTACTACATATTCTTTCACCATTGATGATTCTATGAGCTTGTATTAAGTGTCAGCATTTTTAGAAAAAAATCACAGAAACGGAAATTCAAATTTTACTTGTCGAAGTTATACATTATGGAAAGAGCACAGCTAATGTTGACTTTGACATCAAATATGGATGAAAGGGTGTACGTGGCATCATTAAAAATAGGAATATTGCATTCAAAGGAGAAGACCTTTGCCATAAAAGCACTTGAATGTCAATACTTGTTGTACATGTTGTTTGTACATGTCAATAATCATGTATTAATATCGAATGTATTGCTTCATGGACCTATTTCCCTGAAATTTAAAGTTGTGCAAATCTCTCCTTTAACTTTTCTATAGATAGATAGATTAGATATTATTTTATTATAGTGAAACAGTTTCACATACATATACGTACATACAGTAAAGCATAATTCTATACGAAAGCTTTTTCCAGGTCCATTTGAGATAATTAAAAGATAATTTGGAGGTTGATGTCATGTTTTCAAGGAAATCGACAATCCTTTATTTTTGAATATAGTTTTAAATATTACAGGCTCATTAATTTTGATGTAATTTTGACCTCATGCTTTCAAAATTTTGTGTGCATGGTGACCCAATTTTTAGTACAAATGAACTGAGGCTCAGTAGTATGTGCTATAGGCATGCAGTGTCTGTCTGCCTGTCTGTCTGTCTGTCTGTCTGTCTGCCTGTCTTTCTGTCTGTCTGTCTGTCTGTCTGTCTGTCTGCCTGTCTTTCTGTCTGTCTGTTTCAGATTCAAATATACCAACAGCATTTATATGAGAATTGATAATAGGAAATATGAGCCAAAATGTTGAATTATATTCTAATAGTTTTATATATATATCAGGTATGACAGTCATGTAATACAATAATGTATGTCTATCTTTAATATTATTTCTATATAATATTTAATGAAAATTACAGGGTGCCTGATGTGATTGCAAAATTCTGTGCATGCTACCACAAAAATCAAAAAAACTTAATAAAGAATAAGAAATTTGTTACAAATAAAATTTTCAATTTGTAAAGATTTTTTGGAAATGAATCCCAAAGACAGATGGACGGACGGACGATATCCCAAAAACACGATCTTCCCTCACAGAAGGTAAGAAAATGCGCTGAATATGATTTGTCTCCGGCCAGTACAAGATGGCCGACACTTAGTTGATGAAGTCATTATTTGCAAATGATGAAATTTAAGAAGGGTAAGATATACAGCATCAGTTGTATGTCTTCAAATATCAAGATAACTAATGGCCTGCAGCATTCTGGTTCATTAGTTTACAAACCGCATGTAATTAAAAACTATGATCATTATTCTAATGCTAAACTCATTTATATATAAGAATTACAAAATATAACATACAGCTGTTAGATGACTACCTGTTGTATACGAATTAAAAAGCTACGATAGATTTAGTGCTAACCTCGTAAATCAAAAGCAATGATTCCCTGTAGTAATTACCCATTGCATGTATAAATTAAAAGCCACGATTGTCAAGGAAGTGCTAAAATATTACTACCCATTCTATCTACAAATTTAAAACAACAACAGAAGTACTACACGTTCAGGGCTTCAAATTAACAGTTTTCCTGTGTCCCCAGACTACCAGTTCGTGTCATGGGGCTACCATAATTTGCAGCTGGTAGCCCACTCAGGCTACCACTGATTATGTGATGAGGATGGAAGATTTACAGTCAATAAAATATTCCAACAACACACATATTTCCAAGAGAAGAACTCTGTTTTCAGTTCAGAAATATGGGACTATTGGTCACCATCCTTGGGCTACCACTTTCTGAAATTGGTAGCCCACTAGGACTACCAAAGAAAACATTTAATTTCAAGCCCTGCCTTTGTATGTAAAAATTAAAAAAATAAGATTGTTACTGAAGTGCTACATGTATAGTACATGTTCTATCTACGAATTAAAAAAACATGGATCATTACTGACTAGTGCTATAATAATAAAATAACCTTTTGCATGTGTACAAATCAAGCAACTATGATTGTTGCTGTGTAGTGCTACTATATATCAGTTGTATCTACAGTTAAAAAAGCTCTTGTACGATACAGTAATGTCATTTATTATACCCGTTGCATCCATGAATTAAAAATCTATGATCATTGCTGACTATAATGCAATATAACTACCGCAGCTCATTAGTGCTATAGTATTACTATACAATGTAGCTATTAGATATAAGAATTAAAAAGCTATGTTCGTGTTAACTTGCCATTGTATCTAAGAATTATGGTTGTCTCAAAAGTGCTACGTGTATATACATTACTTACCCATTCATTTTACTCGTTTGTTCAAAGCTATGTTCATGTTAACATGCTTTTGTATCTAAGAATGAAAAAATTATGGTTGTCTCAAAAGTGCTACGTGTATATGTATTACGTACCCATTCATTCTACTCATTTGTTCAAAGCTATGTTCGTGTTAACTTGCTTTTGTATCTAAGAATGAAAAAATTATGGTTGTCTCAAAAGTGCTATGTTGTGTATATGTATTACCTACCCATTCATTCTACCCGTTTGTTCAAAGCTATGTTTGTGTTAACTTGCTTTTGTATCTAAGAATGAAAAAATTATGGTTGTCTCAAAAGCGCTACGTGTATATGTATTACGTACCCATTCATTCTACCCGTTTGTTCAAAGCTATGTTCGTGTTAACTTGCTTTTGTATCTAAGAATGAAAAAATTATGGTTGTCTCAAAAGTGCTACGTGTATATGTATTACCTACCCATTCATTCTACTCATTTGTTCAAAGCTATTTTCATGTTAACGGGCTGTTGTATCTAAGAATGAAAAAATTATGGTTGTCTCAAAAGTGCTACGTGTATATGTATTACCTACCCATTCATTCTACTCATTTGTTCAAAGCTATTTTCATGTTAACTTGCTTTTGTATCTAAGAATGAAAAAATTATGGTTGTCTCAAAAGTGCTACGTGTATATGTATTACGTACCCATTCATTCTACCCGTTTGTTCAAAGCTATGTTCGTGTTAACTTGCTTTTGTATCTAAGAATGAAAAAATTATGGTTGTCTCAAAAGTGCTACGTGTATATGTATTACCTACTCATTCATTCCACCCGTTTGTTTAATCTATGAATTAAAAAGGCTTTAGTCGTTTCTGACTTGTGCTATACAATCTAGTCTTAATTTAACAGCCTTTCATCATCATATTTGACACTAAAACTATTCTATTGAAATTCAGACAGAGAATTTAATCAAGTCAAAAAAGTACTCTGATAACGAAATCTCACAAAATGTTGGATTAAGCTAGAGAAAGGTCGTGGTCTGTATGTATGTTTAATATAGCTGTTCAAATTATTGTCTGTGTTACAAATTGAATTAAGGCAAATATTCTCTGAGTCACTTGATTTTTGCCTAAAGGGCTGCAAGTATCCAAGTATACATGCACAGTGTACCCCAAGTCAAATGTTGTCAGTATAGTCGTGTCCCTCTGAAATTATGTGAAATTTATTGAGCAATTTTGACAATGTTACAACCCAATGTTACGACTCTGTTGGTACGGTAATTATTAATCACACCGACAAGATTTATTATGTTTAAAGTGTAGAATATGGTGACTGATCAAGTAAAGATGAATGCAATTTGTTTTGCTATAATGTTGTCATCTTCCAAAATCCAAACCATAATGTTACTTTCATTGTCACAAATTTAATGTTTATACTGAAAGATATTCTGCCGATGTGAGTGGAGTTTTTGGGAAATTTTGTATTTCAATTACAAAAATACTGTTGTCTGCAAATTATTAAATTTTTGCAAAAATTATTGTTTTATCACTGCTTGTGATAAATTCACCACTTGGTAGCAACTGAATCAATAACAGATGAAAATGCTTATCAGTATTTGTATAATTCTTAATTAATAAATACATATTTCCATTACATATTTGTGTGATTAATAAGTTGAGACAGATTTTTAAAATGGTGTAACATAATGTCCTCCTGGAGAATTCAAAAAGCTGAGCATCACAGAATGATTGATCTGCAGATGTAACTACTAAAGGTTAAAGGTCACATGCAAATCACATGCAACATCTGGGCCCTTTAAGTCGAAGGCATGAGTGATGGGGCATCAAGAGTACCTGAAACATGTATGAATAGCTCTCATCAATTTGCAATAACTGAGAAACTATCGATATTCACACAACACCAGCAGCATATGCTGAGGCATGAATTATGAGTGTTGTTGAGACATGATTTACAGCTTTTCAAAAATGCAAGACGTACATGCACATGTATACAACGTACAATGAACATTGATGCACATCTTTGTGAGAATATGTCAATTTTGAAAGGAATTCTACATTTCAAATAATAAAATTATCATTATTTTGAGTGATTTGCATCTTCATATGAACCTGTTTAGCATTCTAGGATTTCACAGTTTCATTGCCCATTGCTTCACAAAAAAAGACACAATTCGAAGTTTGAAGAATTGTATTCTCACCGTGATTTGGACATAATATGTGGCTCACCGTGATTTGGACATAATATGTGGTGGTACATGTATAATAAAGATAAAGTTATATGGGGAAAACATCTAATTCAGTACAGTTACGTCATAATACTCAACATGTGTCACTTTGATGTAATGATATCTGTCAGTCAAACTGCAGTAATATACATGTTTCAAGTTCCAATCTGTTTCACTATTATTATTTTTAATACTTCGGTACTTTTAATGTGTGTAAAATCATTCTAGTACTTAACTGGTGAAGCTGGCCACAATTAAAAGTTGTTGGCACATTTATTGAAAACTGCGGTCAAATAAAAGTAGAACAAGTGTATTTCTAGTGCACTGTGTAACTGAAGATAAATGATAAAGATACTAGAGGAATTATTTATTGAGAAAATGTCTTAATTTTACCCTGAGATTCCCTAATAACTATAATCTTTTTAACACAACCTAACAGTCAAGTTTGCAACTTTGTTCATGTAATCCACAGAGGACATGGCCTCCTAAGCTTATTTCAAAATTGATGATGACACAAAGACAACACAAAATATGAACAAGTTTGGCTTTGATTATTGCACCTATACACTTAGGTGTTATTCCCAATATATTTCTTAGTATTCAGCCAAGGAAAATACGACTACCTAAGGAGTCTTTGTCACTACAAATTGATAGACGAGTAGTGACAAATCTTTCAGGTCACGTGTATTTTCCATCTGAATGAAGAAAATATTGGAGAATAACATAATTATACCACCACCAGTAATATCAAAGAAAAATCTCGAAAATGAATGGCAACTTTGAACGTTTTGACTCATGTTTTGAATACAACAGAAGGTGACATAGATGTGTGTTGTCATGATGTAGAATGACCAGGGTATAAATTCCATAGTTTTGGTTTATGCATGGTATAATTATGGTTATTGAATATGTATATAACTGATCAGTTAAGAGTAATGAGTCTAACAGGAATGTCAAGTTCATACATAGACTGGGGACGTACAATAATAACCTAATTACCAATTTGGAACCAATATCGGTAAAGTCAGTGCTGTAAAATCACATGTTGTTTTTACGGCTTAAAAAATCATTCAAATATTCCTTTTCCAACTGCTTGTTTGCTTATGATACTTTACATCAATTTAGTTCTCACCTATTAGTAGTATTATTGAGTATATATGTACTTATTTTTGCTACTTTTGCCGCTATCTTCATTCTGCTTAGTGCAAATCACATTGAAAATATCACTTAGCCATGTGAGTTTTATATATCATAATCATATTATTGCTTGTGTGATGGTCTGTAATTTGATTTACAATGCATGATATCATGAGAGGCATTCAATGTGAGTTACATAGACTCGACTTTCCGTTTTGAAGGTATACGCACCAATGAGTAGAATTATTTATTTATTTATTTGATTTATTAATGGCAGTGCATCCATAAAATGATCTTGAGACAGCTTTAGTAACCCTGATGTAAACCAGTCTACAAATGAGGCATTGTAGAATTGATGTGCAGTTTTGTAATTCAGGAGGCTGTATACTATGTTTTGACAATTAAAGGGTGTGAAACAGTTGAGATGAATCCAGAATGTACATCAGTGTAGTCGTAAAACTGTCTTAGTTCTGTAACAGTTTAATGACTATCTGGATTTATTGTAGGCAGTGTACTATATTTTATAAAATTCAGAACTAATGCTTTATGCACTGTTTTTGTTCCTATGCTATTTGGAATGAAGATAAACACACAATGCGATAATAAGGTAGAAACAATTATGATAACCGACACTATTGCTCTTGTTGACATAATAAGCATATGCAACTAAGAAGCTTCATTATTTGCATACCCAGAAATCCCTACTCCAGTGTCCGGCTCTTGTGGTCATGGCTTATTTGAATAATTTATATTTCTGTTTATAGTTAGAGAAGTAATTTGTGAAATGCAGAGGTAATGAAAATTACTTTTTTTGACTCTCTGGATATCAACTAAATAAACAAGGATGGAATCACTCTTGCCTTTGTTCCTGACAAAAGTTTGTCGTATTTTAACAGGAGAAAGAATTTCATAGTAATTGCACTTGTGTATTTTATACACTTATAAAAAGAAAGATGGATCAGTGCTTAAGTGGTTATTTTCATGTTACTCAGTTGTTACGGTTTGTACCCACATAATCCACCAGCTTGCTTTAGATATATTTACCATGACTGTTAGAAAGCAGGGTTGATCCTTATGTGCATCACAGGTTTTCTTCAGCTAATACACTTTACTACTACATTAACAGTGAATATGGATTGAACAGGATTGGTAGACCTGTGGGAGGGATCTGTGTAATGCAGTGAACATGCTATACTGTATATAGACGGCTTAAATGAATATAAAATGATAAATAAATCAAATCTTAGATCAGAGGTAACATGCCACAGTGAGTCATTTAAATCGTAGCCTTCAAGTCGAATGATGAGTCATACATGTACATTGTATCGTAGTCGTCATGAATGCAACCATGCACTTTTAGAGATTTCGATACTACGTCCCTAAAAGCCACTGTAGCTGTCCCGCTTCAGTATTTTTATCCCACAACTGAATACAAAAATCTATTATTAAATATACAGGGAAATTTGTCTTTTAGTTTATACTGTGGACATGTCAATGTTTTTTTATTTAAATATACAGAATCAGTTAAATCGATCAGACTCTGTGTCAGTTCCATGATCAGAAAAAAGCGGGCATCTGTAACCACTTTATTGTGGATTTAATTTCAGTCACTCCCTGAAATTGAAATTGAAAGTGTGAATGTCATACATGTATAAATGTGGCTGGAAAGCAAATTTTTGTGGTGCATCGAAGACTTGTTGACGAACATGTATATGTATTTTGTAAGCCTTTTGATTGCTTGTGACTGACATTTTGATTGATCTAGACGCAGAGAAAAACCTTATCGTTAGAGCTACTATGCATCAACAGTGTATTTTGAAGCACATACTCGTTGAAAACATTGATAACATAATCAAAATATTTGCCTCAGGGTTTGCCAAATATATCTAGGCAGTCACTTGTTAAGCCTATGCAATCTTCTCACTTGAAATAGCTGTCATTTACAATTACATTTCAATGTTTTAGTTCCTGTCATCACAGTTACAAATACATACCTCTTATACAGTTCAATATTTAATCAACCTCCTTACCCACAGCTACATGTATATTGCATTGCTGCTCATTCAATGCAAATGACTATAGCATTAATGTACAATTGGAAAGAAAAAATGACAATTCAATAATTAAAGATGCTAAATCTGCTACTCCTCAGAGATTTGGTACTTTTCCTACCTATTCTAAATTATGTCCAATGCCATTGATATCTACAAATGTAAGAGTTAGGGGTGTACTGCCTTATTAATATGCACAAACTGATATCTTAAGGTATCTGTGATGCTTCATTGATATGCATTATTCTGTTGTGGGTGAGTGCCTCATTGATATGCGGAAACCTGATATCTAGGTATTGGGGTACCTCATTAATATGCACATGTCGTATATCTAGGTATTGGGGTACCTCATTAATATACAAAAACCTGATATCTAGGTATTGGGGTACCTCATTAATATGCACAAACCTGATATCCAGGTATTGGGGTACCTCATTAATATGCACATGTTGTATATCTAGGTATTGGGATACCTCATTAATATGAACAAACCTGATATCTAGGTATTGAGGTACCTCATTAATATGCACATGTTGTATATCTAGGTATTGGGGTACCTCATAAATATGCACATGTCATATATCTAGGTATTGGGGTACCTCATTAATATGCACATGTCATACATCTAGGTATTGGGGTACCCCATTAATATGCACATGTCATATATCTAGGTATTGGGGTACCTCATTAATATGCACATGTCATATATCTAGGTATTGGGGTACCTCATTAATATGCACATGTCGTATATGTAGGTATTGGAGTACCTCATTAATATGCACATGTCATATATCTAGGTATTGGAGTAATCTCATTAATATGCACAAACCTGATATCTAGGAATTTGTGATTCCTTATTAATATTTACAGACTAGGTATTCGGGTAGTTCATTAATATGTACAAAAATCATGTGCACTAATTTGTTATTTAAGCATTGAGGATGCCTTTTTTATACACACAGCTTCAATATCTTTTTCAACTGGTAGGTTTAAATTATTAATATGTGCAAGCCTGATATCATGATGATTTGGCAGTCTCAATGATTAATATGCAAAAGTATTATGTGTATGTGCTTATGAAACAAACTATGGCTACAATTTCACTCTTAACAAAAATTTGTCAACCTTGGCAAAGTCAAGTTATTATAATACATGTACTGCCCTTCTTACAAAAATTATTGATATGCGCAACTTTGAAACATGTATTGTCGTCTTCCTACAACTGTTGATGACTATTTATTGCTCCCTATTGCATCTTTTATATACAAAATTTATAGTCCTATAAAACTAAAGCGTTGTATGCCACAAAACAGGAAATTAGTTTGATGACCTGGGTGATCTCTTAAAGTTTGAGTTTAGTTATCTCTATAATACCTGTATTGTCTACAGGCATTGGCTTTTGATTTTGCAGGGATTGTCTTAACCAATCTTAGAGCAGTGGAATGCCAAGTTAGAACTAATACCCATACACAGACTTTTTGCTGAAGTATTAATGATAGAAATACCTTTTTGCAAACTTAAATTTTCATATGGAATTTATTGTTATTGCTAGGACTTGTTATCAGTTTTCATTGATATATCTGTTTCACTGTTAAGAGAAATAAAAATTAAACTAAATTGTTTTGAAAACTGCAGTCAGCCCAACAACGATAATGAGCCAATTGGGAGACAGGGACTACGACTTTGTGAAATTAGGTTTGATAAAAGAGTTAACAAGTCCCTTAGTCTACATAAAAACTTATTGCTGATATTTTGACCTCACATGAGAGGTCTTCTACAGGGTCTAAAAGACAAGTTCTGTTGTCTACATTAAAATTTATTACTGATGTTTCGATCTCAAAGTTAAAGTATGTGTACCACCTCTATACCTTTACTATGTGTTTTCAGGAAAACTGTCAATTTTTCATTTTAGTTAAAATTTGAATTTAATGATATGAATATATATATATATATATATATATATATATATATATATATATATATATATATATATATATATATATATATATATATATATATATATATATATATATATATATATATATATATATATATATATATATATATATATATATACACTTCTGTACAGTTCTATGGTATATTTTTAGGGGTTAACCTAGCTTTCATCTTAAATCCAGTGCTTGCATGAAATGTATATGGCTGCCACTAGACTGCATTCTTGCTCACTGATTTAATATCTTTGGCAGGAAATAAGCCCCTTTACATTTCAATATACATAATTATGATCATAATTGTCCATTTAGCAGATGTATGGGACTGCTGATTAATCATGTCATAGTGTTACAATGGTTTAGTGTACAAAATGTATGTGTTGTCGATCATACGGAAGGATAAATATAAAATTCTGTTGAATCGTGATGTACATACGATGTGTTATGACATCAATTTTACAAAATATGCACAAATTAAAATCCAGTGCTTCACAACAAAATCAAAATATTATTTTTTTGCAAATTTGTTTTTTTAAAAGGCTAAAAACTAGTTATTGTAAACTTGTTTTTAATTAGGGTTCATGAATGACCAACTTACCTTTGTGACTAAGGGACAACCCAATGGCAAGGTTTTGAATGATTTCAAGGATTTTGTAGCAAATAGGAAAATTAAAGGCCCCCAGGACTATATTTTGTCCCCAGTATAGTATACCGAACAAAGTGGGTGTTTAGTGTAGGTAGGTCCCCGGAAAACATCTGTTAAAATATTAGGTTTTCATGATCCATAGGGCTATGTCCAATCTCAGAGGGAGGCCCTTAATGAACACTCTATATGGAAATGAGGTCATAAATATTCATGTTTTGTGTTCGATCAAAAAGGTGTTGCTGAAGGAGGTCCTGATGAGGTCAGGAAATAGGGAAATAAAGGAAGGATAGATCACACTTTGATTTCCAATAGCTCTTAGATCATGGCCATGGTTAATTGTACAATTGCTGGTTAAGGTACAACTAGGGAAAAGTTGCATACAGTGGTACTTTGAGAATGGCGTGATGAAATAGTACTATTCCCAGCAAGTGTTGAAGACTAATTTACATAACATTTGCATATTAATTTACATATAGATGGTATAGTAATGACAACTGTGCATGTACGAACTCCAATTACTTCTCCAGCAAGTTTTGAACTGATGTGCTGGTCTTGAACTTTCATGTGCTTGTGTCAAATTTCTACAAATTCAACATTTTATGCTTGATGAAAAAATGTTAATTTTTTTGTTCTTTTTTGTTAAACAGAAATCCTTGTTCCAGTGCCATGATAGCTGCAATGTATTCTGTTTTTATAGTCTTGTTTTTATGTGGTGAATCAGCACAAAGTTTATGTGCAGGTTGGTTGGTTGAGACTTTGACGTCAAGTGTTAGACAGATTTAAAGTTTAATTACTGAAAGCGCAATACCCCAGAGTCGGAAAAGACTCTAATGTGCATCAGTTCTGTTCTATATCTTGTAGATATAGTGCTTGGCAATGCATGAACATAAAGAATTCAGCAACATTCACGGCCAGGGACATAAAAAAGTGCAATTAAAGTAAATTGTCTTGTGGCTGGATGACATTGTCAACTGTTCCTGAAATGAGAGTCACATATATATGTACAGGTTGCAGCCAGTTTCCCTGTATCGTTGACTTTATGACTCTTAAAATATTTGACATTGACACAGATGTTCACTTTAGTGTCAATGTGGTTCTTTTTTTCTGTGTTTGACTTCAGTTCAAAATCATATTTTCACTATTGAAGGATTGAAAGACATACTAACCTGTTTGAACTTGTATCATAATTAAACAAAAATCACGTGAATACATATTTATTTTTGTTTTTAACGGACATGGTCGTTTGTGATATACAATATCATGTATATATAGTAATAACAGATGCATGAGTACCAATGTGGATGCTTCGAATAGTAGGGCACATTATATTATTTTTTTACCGTGAATTTACCGTGAATTTACATGGGGGTAGGAAGCTTTGAGGCTTTTAAAGACCCCTTACTGTTCTGAGGTGGTTATCGATACATGCTTTAAAATGATTAACTGATGAATTAGCAATAACCCTTTCTGGTAAACTGTTCCAAATGTCTATGACACGTTGACTGAAAAAATATTTGCGTATATCCAATCTGGATCTGTCCTTAAATAATTTCAAACTGTGTCCTCTTGTTGTCGAAGTAGATACATGTACGTTGAAAAACACAACTGGATCAATGAGAGTATGCCGGCATTTTGCATTCATGCGTGTGATTTTTTTTGCTGCACTTCCACTATAGCTATGCCTCGTGAGAGTACGGACATGGCAAGCACTCTTGGAATTACCCCAAGTATGCCACTGGGCACTTACATGTCTTGGGGCTCTTTTCTAGCATTTCCCTATGTGAAACTGAAATGCAATGTGTAAAGTAATTCTCAAAAATGAAACGTTGTATATGAATGACGTGATGGTTGAATCATTGATTGAGGCAGTGTTAACCCCATCAAAGAAATGATGTAAGAGATAAGTTCAATCACTATCCCTGCATAGTGCATTAACTGTACTAGACTACTTATATTTTTAAGTTTTTAGGTGACTTGCTTGCACAAAAACCCAAATGGTTCTTTGAACCAACTTGTAGTAAACAGTTAAGGGAAGATTTCTGCAACAGTGTGTCACTTAGTTCTCTGCGTCATACTAAACCGATGTATCCATTTATAATAATCATGTCTATACCATGCTTACTTTCAATATTTATTTACATAATGTGTATGTAAACAATCTGTAACATACACATAACCTTCTCAGATGTCATTTCTATTGATCTTTTATAGTTTTTGTACAATGGATAGAATTACATGTAGTATCTTCGCTTTGGATTCGAACAATGATCTACCGAGTTGCCCATTGGCCATTCAAATTATGAATTCTGGTACCGACTCGAATATCATGCCATGCAAATGACTAAGAGCACATGTACGATAAGATATTATTGCCCAATATTTTTCTTCGTTCAGCCAAGATAAATATGAGTGACCTAAGGGGTCTTTGTCAACAAATCACTAGATGAGTACTGACAAACTCTTAGGTCACTTGTATTATATTCCGGCTGATGAAGAAAAATATAGAGGAATAATTTATAATTATAACTCCTCAAGCATAAGTCATGAAAAATCAGGAAAAATAATGGCAATTTGGAATATTTTGACTGATATTTTGACCACTACAACCAGTGAAGAACAGGTTGTCATGACAATAGAACAGTCAGGGTATATAATCCATATTTTCTGTTCAAAGATGATATCCTGGCTTGTGCATGGTGTATAAAACCTGTGCATCGTAAGGTCATGCATTAGAACAAAACATCTATAAATCAAAACACATTGGCTAGACAGATGAAAAGATGGCATTACATGACTGTACAATAAAAAACATCCCATTGTGTGTATACTTAATTTAGAATGTGGTCTTTAGAGATTAGAACATGAGAAGTTCAAAGTATTGAAAATTTATATCACTTACATGGTTTCAGAAAATTATTCAAAAAGGAGACATTTAAAGGATATTCTTCAAAAATTCAAATATTGTTGAAATTTTGTAATTATAGACAAATAAAAAAACACCCAATCTGTACACAACTTTGAATATTTAAAAACAAAACAACTGCTACAGATGTAATTTCAAAGTGTTGGAATTTTGTATCATTCTCTGGGTAATATGGATAATTTTCAAATTGGGGTTTCCACAAATACTTTGTACTTTAAAAGTCTAAATATTCTTGAAATATTCTAATTATTGATAAATTAAAAAGCGTCCTCCTCTTGTACAGTCATCATTCTTGCAAGCCAGAGCACGTATTCTGCTGAAGCGGTGGTGCGTCTTGAACGGTGCCGTAAAAGAGGCTGTGGTTTACAACGATGTAGATTCATTTAAAAATAAAACTATCATCATGGTATTACCTCAGTTACAGATGTTTTCAAAAGGAAAAGAATGTTCACAAATGCTGTTCAATAAAAGTAATTATCTTGGTTTAGCACAATTTCATTGAACTATTTGTATTGGCTAAATGTGGTCATAAACATCAATTACACTCACTAGTTAGATCCAAGAGTTGCCATTTATCTTGAACTAAAGTATGCTATTTATCATCTATGAAGGTCATGTGCCAGGGCTGGTCATGTCATCCATGTCGTCATTACCTACCTTCTCCATTAAATGAGATCGTTGAAATCTTAATGTCAGTCACAGATTTTGCACTTTCACTCGTTGACATTTCATGCCAACACAGACATTTTCATGATTTTTTATTTGTGTGAAAATGTTTGAATTTGGTGCAGCAGAAGGCAGATTATTTGATTTGATTAAAATTCTGTCATATATATTTTTGTTACTTCTCTTTGAGTGAAAGGAGACTGGTGTTTAAGTGCTATGTTGATGGCTTTATCCTGCTGTGTATCCATGTCTTTATCTGCTTAACTAGACCCTGTGGAATTAAAACTTTTAATTTAATGAATAGAATAATAAATTAAATTAGAACCTGTGGGATTAAAAATTATACAAATGAACCATGTAACAATCATCAAAATTAGAGCTTGTTGGATCCAAATTAACAGTGACGGGTCTGGAGAGACTTTTTCGTCAGACATCAAATGGGAAGTAACTGCCAAGGCATCTGTAATAATTAATTGATATTGTCAGAATTATTATTATTCATTGTTTTGATGTTTAAAATGATCTTCAGTGAAGAGGAAAAGCAAATTATAGTCGGATTCAGTCAATTTTCATTTTTTTACAGTCAACATGATTCTTGCAAAGCAAGCTTTCATTCACACCTGTGGACTTGTTCACCAGTCTGATGTTCTAGGTTGGTCACAACAGTGATGGGGATCATTTTCAACTTTCACATATCTGGGAGTCTATTCTTTTGCCACATGATTCCAGGACTGAGACACGTGACCAACATAGAACATCAGACTGGTGAACAAGTCCACAGGTGAGGTGTGGATGAAAGCTTCAGTTTTGCTTTCAGTTGTGTGTAGAGTTTCAAAAGTTTAAGAACTAAGTTGATGGCTCTATCCTGTTTTGTATCTACTTAATATCTTTGAAGGTGTAAGACATCAAACAAACAAAGAAATACGTATGGCACTGTAGTGTTATGTTTTCCTGCTGTGTATTCTTTGAAGGCAAAAGTTGTTAAACAAATGATGAAAAATGTATTGCCTATATCCTGTTGCATTCTTTGACTTTTATATTGACATGATTCTTCGAAAGTAAAAGTTGTTCAACCAACAAAGAAAAAATTATATGTATGTGCCCTATACTGACTGTTGTGTATATCTGCTTCAACTTAATTCTTTGATGATGAAAGTTAAACAAATGAAAAAATATGTATGGCCCTGTACTGTCGTGTATGTCTATTTACTGACTGAATTCCTTGAAGTTTAAAGTACTAGTAGATAAACAAATGAAGAAATATGCATGTCTTGTCCTGTTGAACTGCAATACTATGATCAAAGGATATTTCTATTTATAACAATTTAATAACTTACTTGAATTATTATAATTTCAATCTGACCTCCCAGGTGTAACTCGTTACCGTAACTCCAATGTGCGATGTTACAAATACTAAATATCTATGGTAATGTTTGGCTTGTTCACATTCAGTGATGTCAATTTACTTAATAGTCCCGTACCTTCCAGCACTGCTGATATTCATTAGATTCGTATTTCAATGTGCCGGCAATTTACTGGCAGCTCACAGCATAAGGAGTTATTTTCCCCGCACTGTGTGAATAAATTGAGCTTTCACAGAGTATATATGTCAATTTAATGGCGAATTCAAACTGTCACTAAATGCTCAACTCACGGAGAATCAAGTCAGTTTATTAACAGTGTTTTTTTTGTGAAGATTGATTCAGATGTGTTGTTCACATGTACCTTACACTAGTTATACATTCAGACATAAATCTGCACTTTAAAAATAGTGTTAGTCTATATGGCAATTATTCAAAAATACGGGCATCTACTCTTCTTGTCATGTTTTTTTTGTAAAACCGACAAATCCTTTGCTTTAAAATTAACACATATGATTATATTCATTCCAGTCAATTATTTACAAAGTTTTTTGATTTCCTAAATAAATTTGCCAACTTGGATTCTGTTTCTATTGTAGCACCCAAATGGCAAAAACTATGAAATTCTATAAATACAAAGAAAAAGTTTGTTATTTTTAACAAAGATTGGATTCATCATAGATTAGTAATTGAATAGTTCTTACACATGAAAATTTCTATCAAGCAATTTTTTGGAATACTAATTTTCATTGATGTCTTTTCAGCATTGTCAGAAGTATGTAATTATGAAAATTCCTACTCACATAGTCAACATTTTCTCCAAAGCAAACCCAAAATTTTTGTGATGTCTCATGGTCTCATGGGGGTGTACCTCAATGGTACTGTACACAGGGTAGTATATTGTCACTTGACTCAAAAGAGACACATGAAATGAGCTTTAATGAGAAAAACAGCTGGGATCTCAGTGCTGGCATCGTGAGTTAAATTTGGCTTCCTTTGGTGAATACATATGGCTTCCTTCAACCTGCATCTACATATACATAGATAATCTTCATTATTTAAAATTTTGACATTCTTCATATTATACTTGTATTGTGACTCCTTGAGGTGTTCAGGTATTGCTGATACAGGTTTATACTTGTTTCTACAAATACAAGTGAGTTTGGCCCAGTGATATCAACACCTATAGGTATAGACACAGAATATTTTTACATGTAGCAAGAATCAATGTTACAAAATAAGGTATTATCACACTACTTTTTCATCTTTTTAAAAAAAAAGTATAAAATGCTACTCGGACTATGATGAATAAGGCTGTAAAAGTTATTTGATCATACAACTTTTCTAAAATGCTCTGCAATTGTCTATGTATCATTACTCCTCACACACAGAAATTCTTTTATCATCATCATCATCACTATGCTGTACATGCCAGATATCTAAGCAACAGCAGTTCGTAACTAAGGGTGACCATTCTTTGTGTACATGCATGTGGAATGGTCTCCAAGGGTATCCTCCTTTACATGTAGCTTGTATAATTGTAAAAATTTGTCAACTGTGAATTATTTTTTTTAACGTTCACAAGTTTACAATGAATGAAGAGAGAAATACAATAGACCTTGTTTGGAGAAGGTTGTGTGTTAATTTGAACTTTCAAGAAAGGTCAAACAGGGTGATCCTTCAAGTCAGGAGCTGAAACCACCTGTTGCTGTTGTATGCCAAAACATTAATTTTCATTTTTCATATCATTTCAAAATGGCATACTTTGCAGCTTTGTAGTGAACAAAAATGATCAGTTTACAAATTTTCTGTAATATTTACTTCAGTATATGTACTATTCATGAAAAATATAAAAGAGATAACAAAAATGATTCCAAAAATAAACAAAAAAACATTACAATCTTTCAGACTGCAAAAAAAAAATGTCTCCCTTGTTTAATTTGATCTACCAGCACTTGGTCATGCATGTTTGAAACAAATTCTGACCAAAAAATGAACAAATTTCTACATGAAATAAGTAGCTACATTGTGTAAAATTTTACACAATTATTGTTAAATTTTGAATTTTTAAAATTTTATTTGACTATTAAATATAGAACTTTTTGTGTGATAAAGTGCTCGCGGCCAACATTTCCTCAATATAGTGCAGGTGATTACCCTGTAGTCAGTAGCTCTATAGAACACTGAAATCCGATTCTTTTTCACAGCGAGTAATTTCACATACATGTTTTATACACCTTAGAGATAATAGGTTTCTGATTTTGCTGGTAGTTTCAATGCACAAAACAACTTCAAACAATCGTCTTTTAAATTAAAAAAAAAAAGGCCACTACATTAATGTTTGAAATGAGAATTTAGTACATTGTCTCATATTCATTGAAGTCCATTGAAGTGAATTTGTTTGTTTACTTTCCCTGTATGTAACAAGTTATGCTTGTGAATGCTTGTCTGTCCCTGGTTGTGTAATTGTAGAATACACCCCGGAAATAAACTCAGTCTCTTTAAACTTTTGCTGTTATATTTTTTCAAGAAAACTTCAACCTTTAGTTCTCAGTTGAAAACAGTTATCGTACAAATAAAAGTCACAATGATATATATATATATATATATATTTAGTCATTTTAGAATCCAATATGGCCTCCAAGTAATTAACTCTGTGGGAAAATAAGAGACTCATGATTTTCTTGAAAACAAGACAATGAACCCCCAAAATTTTTGTATATATGGCCACCAAATACTGAATTAACTCTCAGAATCCAATATGGCCACCAAATACTGTATTAACTCTTAGAATCCAATATGGCCACCAAATACTGTATTAACTCTTAGAATCCAATATGGCCACCAAATACTGTATTAACGCTGTGGAAAAATAAAAGATTATTGATTTACTTGAAAACACAAGATGGTTAACCCCCTAAATTCTTGTATTATTTCAAAAACACCAGGAACAATCTTTGATATGGGAAAGTTTGGAGAGATTGTAAGAACTGTGATTTACAGGGAAATTGTTCTTCAGGTACTCTACCTTTGGGTGATATCACCTTGAGATCAGTGTTCAGCCAATAAACATACCACAGTTACGATCATTGCTTAAAAATATATAGTTTCAGGGTTGTATGAAAAAAACTTAATATGTGAATAGAATTTTTACAATTGAGCTCTTGCTATATTGTATTTTAGAGGGTTTTTTTTGTGTTTTTTTTTAGTGATTATGACTAGTACTACCTGATTTGTACATACCTTTGTACATTTGTATGTTAAACAGCAATGGCAGTTGAAGATAATATTCTTGAATATTGAGCATGAAAAATTTGAGAAATAAATATAAATTGCTCTATTTATGTCAAACACCTTTAGATCAGTGACTGTGTTATCTCATTATTAAAAATAATTGCTATAAAAAAATTATTCAAAATGGTGGGTGTCAGCTAGGTGTGAATTTGAAAAAACGACAGGTACTTGTAAAAAGAAAATTTACACACCCAATATTCCTCTATTTAGTATTTTAACTCATTCATAATTTCTTCAGCCAAGAAAATTGTTTTCATTGTAGGATGTTGTGTCTGATAAGAATAAATGACAGAAAGAGTCATTTTCAGTTGTAGTTACTGTCAGCATTAATATCACATTTCCACGGCTGCATTTGTCAGATGAAAAATGAAGTGCTGTTTAGTTCTGACAACTGCGGTAATGATGTCATATCGCACTGTTTGTTTTGTATAATTGGTATTGACTTACATATGGCTGTCAATTAGCTGATTTTCTCTAATTAGTTCACTATAAATCTACAGCATGGTAATTTCAGTAATTATACACTGTCGGTTATCTGTCGTTTGTTGGATACACCTGCATGTTTTGTCGTGACACAAAATAACCGTCACTGTATACTGAGATGTGTGTGTACACACTTTTACATCAGATTCATATACATATAGACCTTTTCAATGTACTGTTACAAATTATTGGAAATCCTTGTATTAAACTCCCTCTACTTGTCATTGTAGTCCCATATGTATATGTTGATCTGTCTGTCTGTCTGTCTGTCTGTCTGTCTGTCTGTCTGTCTGTCTGTCTGTCCATCCACCCCCCTCCCTTCCTCTCTACATCCCAGGTAGAGGCAGACCATCATCTTTCTTACACTTTACATTTACATCTATTATTCTAATTCTGTAATCTAAATGTCTCATGGCTTGATGTCTCCCAGACACTCTCAAGATAATTTGGCATGGTTTTTCCTCTTTGTTCATTTTCTACATGTAATTACACCTTTAGTGTCAGTTTCAAGCTGTGTTCTGTTGAATTATGCAGACAATCTTCCTCCTGAAGTGACAAATCCAACAAGGCAGGGTCAGAGAATGAATGTATCAGTTCTGTAACTTGCCTCCACACATACATGTTACACGTATACCTCTTGAATTATAGATAAGCTATTTTGATCATGCAGATAGACAGCTAAGCCTGACACCCACTTCAGTAAATTGAAAAAAAAACTCTACACATATTGCCCAGGTACATATTTGTATCCTTGGGTTGCGATATCAACACTTCAAAATACTTTGCCCACATATTCCTTACAAGGAATTCAAAGATATTAAAACAATAAGTTCAAAGCACGGTTATTTCAAATTTAAATTTTTCAAAGGAAAACATAAGCAAACTGTTCTAATATGAGAATTTAGTTGCAATGTTGGCAAGACTGTAGTACTGCCAAACCAGAGTGACTATAGACTTTCGGTAAGGCAGCACATCGTGATGTTTTTATAACAACTGAACGGATATGTGATATGGTTAAGTAGCGCTATAGGCATGGTGTGGTGTCTGGCTGTGTTTGTGTATGACTTAAACTCAATCACCACCAGACCAATTGACTTTACAACACTGACAGGATGCTGTATTTTCACTTTATACACATAACTAGAACTGTTGTACAATGTACACTGAAGTAAAGCGCTTTCTGTATGTGCTACACTCATTTATAACATTCATATCAAGTGTAAAAGTATACTTTTTCAATTGGTTTATTTACCTGCATTGCATATGGCCTTTCTAATGTTGTTGATTAGCAAACGAAACAGTATACTTTTATACTTGATATGAATGCTATAAACAATTGCAGTACAAACATAAAATGCTTTACTTTGGTGTTATGGGGTGTACATGTACAACAGATCTAGCTATGTGTATAAAAGTAAATATACAGCATCCTGTCAGGGGATACCCGAATAGCCTGACCGATTTTGTCGGTTAGAGATGGTCAAACATGGTGACGGGGAATGATAAACGTAATCTGAAAGTTTATCTCTGTTCTGTGTACTTGAATTAGCAAAATAATGTCTTTGCATAAGGGTTGAAATATAATTTTAGAGTAACTGTGCAAGTTTCATGACATCTATCGAGATGTCATATTTGAATAATTGAACACTGTCAGCTGACACTTGATTGGATTTGTCAGCCGAACTATCCCGAGCACATGACAGCAAAAGCTGGTTGTGACCCTGGTGGAATCGATTAGTTTGGTTAAGTCCACCCAATGAGGTAAACAGGTGTATATTATTATTAATAAAGTTACTAAGCCTCCTGATCTGGCAAATGTACCATATTTGGACATCATGTAAATGTACCGACAGTAAACACCAACATAATATTGGGCAGAACAGTGTGACTGCAGATGTACAAACATGTAAGATGTTAATGGCTGTGTGGGTGGCTTTGAATTTGAAATTTCATCTCAGGACCTCATTCCTCTAGACAGACCAAGGATTCAGAGCATCAGATAGCCTCTAGACAAGGCAAAAAAAAGGATGGTGAAGCAGACGACAACTTATTTCCTCTTGTTCAATTTGTGTACTGCAGACTGCACACAGTTTAATGAAATTGACATGAAGACGTCACTGTGCACGATAGTTTTACAGTAACTTTTGTCTGAAGGAGCGCCATCATCAAAGCTTTACAAGTAATTATGACAAACTCTTTCTTGTATTTCGATCTTCATCAAACAACAATACTACCAAGAAGTACATGCACTTTTATACAAAAGGATGCTTAAAAGCTGTATAATTTGTAATAAAACATGGCAAAGCACTCTCACATGTAAATTTGAGAGCACGAAAAAAGGAGAGTTAAGCGTGGGCAGGATTGAAATTGAATTTAACATTGATTGAATGTAGGTATGTCTAAAGTGTAGTGTATTTCAATAAGGATTGACTGTACATTGATCGATTTTGGCAAATCATTGCTATGTGAAGACGTACATAGTAATGGCTCTAATAGCTCTTCCAATGTTGTAAATCTGTGTTTGCTAAGAAAGACTTGAAACAGAGTATGATAAATGGTGATGTACTGCAGTGTAGGTGTTCTGATTGGTATAGATTTGACATGGTACTTGTATGTATGTATGTATGTATGTATGTATGTATGTATGTATGTATGTATGTATGTATGTATGTGCGTACGTACGTACGTACGTACGTACGTACGTATGTAAGATTGTAATTAGACCAGTGATGTCAGAGTCAATGTTATGTCTCATTGACTGACACCAAACTTTCAGCTAACAGGTGTTCCTGACCTTATACCTGACCTTTGACCTGACCCCATGACAAAAGCAAGAGTTTCTTCACTGTCTACTTCCAAGATCAAAATAATGATATTACCAGGACAATAGATCTATCATTCTGGGAATTTTGGAATTGTTCTGTTTTTGTTGAATATTATAGCTTGGATCGGTCATCTGTGGAAATGTTGATTACTAGGAACAAATTTTTTTAAATTTTTGAGACATTTACACAAAGCAAAAACTGATTTTAAGCTTTTAAAGAACTGAGATAAACACAATTCTTGAGATCAAAATTGAGAAAGAAATGGCCTAGACCTATATGTGTTTTAATAGTGCATGTACTGATAAATGGTTACCCTGACTTGTTTATGTGTACGATGGACCATTGAGAATAGAGAAATACCCATGATAGTGATTCTAGATGGAATGGTGATAAATCAGGAGTTATAGTTGTCTTTGTATACCTACAACACTCCAGAGAGATGATGCCGTCACCAAGACTTCTAAAACAGAAACTTCATGTATACAAATAGCCAGCTTTCCGTCTCTCAGGTCATCAAACTTCCTAGTGGCAACTTATACTGTGATCTTTCTTAACTAACTGCCATCTTTATGGCTCCACTAACTCATCACCATCACCATCACCATCACCATCACCATCACCATCACCATCACCATCATCGTCATCATCATCCCACCATGTTTTATTTTGAGAGAGTGGGAAAGTTTGTCTAGTTCTTAGGGATTGTGAACACAGTGTTCATGAAATGCTAAATTTGGAACTCAGTATTAAGTTGAATGTTTGAAAAATCATTATGATTTACATCATTTGTCAGTTTGTCTATTGCATATCTATCATTTTGACTATGCCATCTGTTTCAAGTTTCAAAAAAATGATCGAGAGAGAGAGAGAGAGAGAGAGAGAGAGAGAGAGAGAGATAAAATTCTGAAGATTGAGAGATCGACAGAGATATATGTATTAAGATCAAGAGATCGAGAGAGATCAAAATTGAGATCAAGATCAAGAGAGATCAAGATTGAGAGAAAGATCAAGATTGAGAGATTGTGAGAGAGAGATTGAGAGAGAGAGAGAGAAAGATAGATAGAGATCAATAATAACAGGTCATAAAATATAAAAAATTCAATGAAATTATGAGTTAATTAGATAATTAAAATTCTAAAAAATAAAGAACACGATAAAAGCAAAATACGTAAAAACCGATATTCACAGGAAAAGACAAGAAAACACATGAATAATGAACAGCAACACACAAAAGTATAATTTACGGAGCTGCAGCATAAACAGCATGACTGCATTCTTTACGTTTGGTCACTCAGTGAACATGCTTTTTTGGGTATCATGACAAATGATGTTGTTTTCCAAGAAGTATTATTTAATCACCTATAGGTCAACCCATGTGTGTAGCTTAATTAAATCATCCACATAATATAAAATAACAAAAAAGTTTGACGTGCTGTCTGTTTTTATCCTATTTTCAATATATAGCATCAAGAGTAAGGTGTTACGTCAAGTATTGAAACTGCCCCAAATTGCCCCAGCTAAGCTACAACTGTTTGCATATCACTAGAAAACAGACACAAATGTATGTCAAAAGCACCTCAGTACAGACACACATCTGTGAATTATCTTTTCATGTCATCTAGCTGAGATGAGTATCGCAAGTGATCTTATTTCACCTTGAGTGTTTTTATCCAAATTGTATCATGTAAACCTAATACAGGAAGATGGTTTGGATGCCAGTGAAAGGATTGGAAAGTAAAGACATGATAGTGATGAGTTCATTGACTTTTTTGTCTCCATGGAACATGGATTTGATTTACGAATGGGACGGCAAAGTGGCAGGAAGAAGCTATGGCCCAGGAGTGATTTGCTTTCTTGTGATATCGTTATATCGGTAACTCGAGGTCAAAACATACTAATATTATAAAATGAAAAGCATCTCTTTATCATATTTGATTCTTTGTAAAAAATATAAGTTATGAATCAATAATTATCCATTTATATTAGTTATTTCTTGGTCAAAAAGACACTGGAATTGTGAAGTTGAAATTTCTCTGTATTTTCACTGTCAGTCTCTTTATAGGACTAATTATTCACAACCAGTAATTTAAAATAAGAAGCCTCCAGTTGAATTAAACAGGTATCTGTAAAGTTTTGGTCAACTTGGTTTCAAATGTAGAAAAAAAAAGATACCAATTAATTATCATTTGAGTAACTACTGTGGAAACATTTTAATAGCCTAAAGTTACAGAACCGATGGACGTACACAGAAACATTGCGCAATTTTCAAAATGGCTGTAATGTATAGTACATATTGTATGCACATCTCGTAATCATAATAGGGAATTGCAAACCCGCCATGTTGAATGTTGCATCATGGGAAATGTGATAATAAATACTAATCAAATAGTATTGTAAACAATAATGTTACATTGTTTTTAACCACAAAGTCATAGTTGCCCTGACCATTGTGGGAGGTTTATTTTATCGGTAGCTCCAGATTAGGTATTACGATAACCACAGTCCTTTGCATCTGAGCATGCTCAGTCTGGATTGCGAGTTCCCTATTGAGATGATGCTAAGTCATGTTTTAACCACAAATTAGCAACTATTTATGATAATCAATCAACATCTTGCAACAAAAAAAGTAGAACCTTGTGAAAATCCTAAACAAATGTTTATTCTAAATTGTCGATTAATAATATATGGTGTTAATTTGCAATACAAAATGAAGCATGTAGTACAAAATGCACTTAGTATTTCAAACATGACTATATTTGTAGTAGTTAATACACAATCTCATTTGTGAATGCTTAAGATTATTTCCCTTTGTTTTATAACTTTTGGTGACTTTCGTATGAACATGGTGACCTTCTGGGCAGCATGGATGCCATGTAACAGTAGACGCCTCGGGGACAAATTTCTTTTAAAAATCAAAGTTTGAAAATTCTTCTCCAAAATTTGCCATATGAAGCTTGTTCCTGGTCCTTTTGAAATATAACAAGAAATTTGGGTGCTCAGTGTCTTGTTTTCAAGGATCTTTTATTTTCCTCGTATTTTTAGGAGCCATATTGGATTCTAAAATGACTTTAATTATTTTGACAAGCTATTTAAAATATTTGTATGGCGATTGATTTAACTGAGAATAGGTTGGAGTTTTCATGTTAGTGACAGTACAAGTTTGAACACTTTATTTTCAAGGCTCATTTAACGTTTAAATTCTTTTTTTGGCATGTTTCTTTCAACCTCTTTCACATGGAACTTTTTTCCCCTAAATGTATTTTCAATAGTCATGAATCACCCATCAGTTATCACTCCATAGAACGTGTAAGTGACATGCATTTTGGAATATATCCCTTGAATCTAACACATCCACTGATCCAGTCCAGCTGCATAAATCCAGGAAATCAGGCGTGTAAGAGGAAATTGTCTGATGTGAGAGATCCGATTATAATTTTAATCATTTTTAAAATGTGACACATCAAGTCCGATTTATTTTAAAAGGATTAAAGTTTCCTCTGTTGTCACTGGATCTGATAATCAGATTTTGAATTACATGAAAATGACATTAAGTAATTTTTGTTCCCTTTTTTTTTTAATTTTTTAATTTTTTTCAGTGTACTCTGACGTGTATCATGTATAAATTTGATGCTAGCTATGTTTGGAAGTGAGTGAATTATATAAATTTTACATGTAAAAAGATGAATTAATCAGTGATATGATTCTCATATATCAAAATAATAGTGTAATTCAATAATAATATTAATAATTATAGTAAGATTATGGAAATGTATAGAATTGCCTTCCCACAATTGAAAGCATAGCATACATATATTATTAATCCTGGCACAGGCCTAAAATGTCACAACCCTGATTGGCTTCCTGTAGCATAGTGGATAGAGTTCAGGATTGGCAGTTGGATTTTTCTGTGACCAACCAAATGCAGGGTTATTGTTCTATAGACTTGGTGGATAAACTAGTTGTGCACTCAGCCGTGTCTCACTATAAGTATAAGACAAGTGCAAATTTGATGGTACTCATGGAGTAATGACTCGAACAATCAGGGATCATTACGCACACAGGTGCTTTTGTTTGCCAGGCCTTGGTGACTCCGTGATAATCTGTGGACTGACTTGGAAAGTTTTATTTTACTGGGAAAAGCGTTGACTGACTAGGAAAGCTTTTCCGCACAACATGATATAGACTATGCAACATAGCTCTGTCACATATTAGTCTCAAATCTGAATGGAGTTCGACAGAAGTGTGGTTGTTTTTATGTTTGTATATGTCTGCATAAAAAGAAAATATCTGGGATCACAGTACAAAACATTATTATTTATTATTATTGATATTATGAAAAGGAAGAATTCTCGTCAATGTCAAATTTCTTTGGTTTGTTTTGCAATCTTGAATTCCTGAGTAGCAGCATACAGTTAAAGTGAGAGGGTTTTTATGACATAAAGTCATTTATTAATACATATAAACAGGGACGTTCTTCCTCCTTTTATAACTTCTGGTTACAATAATGATCGATAGTACATGACTGTAAATTCTATGTGTATTTTATTAGTAGCTGAAAAATGGTGCATTAAAATTCTTGAATTTGATTAGTAGCTGAAAAATGATGTATTGAAATTCTTGAATTTGATTGGTAGCTGCGAAATTGTGTATTAAAATTCTTGAGTTTTGATTGGTTGCTGAAAAATGGTGTATAAAATTCTTGACTTTGGTTGGTTACACAACTTGGGATATAGTAGTTTGGTTATTGTAGTGTACATTCAAATTCTTGAATTTGATTGGTAGTTGAACAGTGGCTATGGTAGTTTGTATTCAAAATCTTAATTTGATTGGTGGCTGAACATTGGGCTATGCTAATGAATTATCCATGGTATTGAATTTGATCGACAGCTAGACATTGCATGTGTATTCAAACTTTACGTCTTATTTACAATGTAGGTATGGTGTCTGATTATTTTTGAAAGATATGACACAAACATAATTGTGAATGCGGAGGTTGTAAATAAAAATTGGTTGATAATCATCCTGGTTTGCTAAACTGGTTGATAAGCGTGGTCTTTTGATGCCGTTTTTTTCTCTCTAACTGCTGTGTTATAAATCACCAGCTGTTCAACACTACATATGTATGCTTATTGGCTAATATCTGATGATGAAGATAATAATAATTATGACATGAAATGAAAGATTTTATCCAAAATATTGTACACAAAAAAGTAATTATAGATGTATTGTGGTTGTCTGATAACAGTTTTTTCAGATTCAGTCTTCTATCCTATTATAAATAAATATATAGTTTTGGTAATAAATTTTTAGAGCATCAATTTATAGCTATCCCCATATGAGCAATAGACATGTTGTTGATAGTGCATCTCCTCATTCAGTGCCATGTATTCTGTACATAAAGGATATTTACACTTGCTATACTCGGGGGGGGGGGGGGGGGGGGATGGTGATGGTGGGGATGGTTAATTGCCACCCATGGCTGTGCCCAGGATTTACAATAAACCATCAATGATGGTAAGTCGTTCTTCAAAACCACCTTTCCATCATTTCATGATGAAAATGTTATTTCAAATGTGAATAAAGACAAAACAAACTTAAGATCACCTGAAGCAATGTATCATAGAACCTGAAAATCGACTCTCTTTGCAGAAATGTTTTGACAATAGAGTTGATGTGGTCAGGATAGACTTTCAGACTTTAGTTTATTCCCTAAATTTTTCGTAGGGAACCCTGTTAAAATACAACCAAAAATGTTTCCTTGCTCTGGAATTATATCTCTGTTAGTTCCAAACACAGAGTGTAAATAATTTACTTAGTATATTTTGGTTAAATCGTTCAGTTTTCTTCGGCTGTTGTTGTTGTAAACGATTCAGTGATGTAAACTTGTGATTATATGACTTCAAGAGGGTGTTGTATACTACCGGTATTGCCAATCCCGTCAGCCTTGTTTAACTTAAGTGACAGGCATTGCTGTTTTTGATCTTGATGGCTTAACTTGACATTTCTGTGATCTTTGTATATGTTAACCTTGGTGTTGTCAGGGTTGATTTTGAGTGATTTCACAGATAATTTTTTTACGCTCTGACTTTGGAACTAATACCAATTTGTTAAAATAGGTTAATTCACTTGTGAACTCAGATTTGACATATTTGCCAGAATTTTTTTTTACAGTGGCATGTTGACTGTCAAGTATTTGTTACTAATTGTACAAGTGCTGAGATTGATGTTGATCTGCAATTTTGATTATTAACCATTGAAAAGATTGCATGCAAGTATACAATGTACATTTCAGTTCTTTGGGTATTAAATTGTTTATACTGGCAACATATGACACCAAAGTTATTGTTTGCTCAATAACTGTACATGTTGGAGTGATGAATATTATCGCATGAATCAAACTGTATTTATAAAGCTTACAATAATTTGCATCTATGTAGACGTTGTTAGAATTTTTAACCATCACATCAATTTGATACCTTATCTGAAGATGAAAGATTTGCGACTGCTGTAATTCACCATCAAAGTATTTTTTTTGTAAATGTGCAGCGAACAGCTGAACAGATCAATTGATACAATTGTTGGTGTGAGTCCCTTTACTGCATTAGGAACTAGAAGTCTATAAATCAAATATAAAAGGAAGGACTTGAGTATTTGTTTGTTTTGTTGTGAAATTTCAATCGGGTACTGATTAACCGATAAGCAGAATTTAGAATTTAATCATGTATGTCTGATTCGTAAGTTGTTTTTTGAATCGATGGAACTTTTGGCGACAAGTTGGAAGCATCTGCTTGTCTCATCAATTTTGTCGTTTTATGCAGAGAAAAAAAATGTGTTTGCTTAATACATATGTATAAGCTGGAAAGAATGGTGATAAGGGCACTGCAATGGTATCTTGAGGCCTTTTAGTATGCCACTTATCCTACAGTGCCAGAATACATAATAGAGTTTTCACCCTCCTGTCTAGGAAAGACTATTTCTTACGATCTCTAGTATTCACTCATGTGTCGGTTCTTGAATTATTCACATTTGCAATTATGTGTAAAGAATCTTTAATTTAGCATTAGTATTTTCGATGTACGTTCACATCCTAGGAATCTTGTATAACTGTTTTAGCCAGCCAAGTTAATTTAGTATGCATTAATGCCACATATAACAATTTTGCGCCAGCAGGCTAATCATTCGAGTAAAAAAATTACACCTTTCAGTGAATTTTTCATGGCTTTTTGCATAAATTGTGACAGTCTAGTGGAGAATTTGATGTATTATGCATGTAGTAGGGGAGAGAGAGAGAGAGAGAGAGAGAGAGAGAGAGAGAGAGAGAGAGAGAGAGAGAGAGAGAGAGAGAGAGAGAGAGAGAGAGAGAGACAGAGACAGAGAGACAGAGAGACAGAGAGACAGAGACAGACAGACAGACAGACAGACACAGACAAGAGTGAAACAGAGACACAGACACAGGTAGACATACAGACAGACAGACAGACAGACAGACAGACAGACAGACGAGAGTGAAACAGAGGCAGGCAATTTATCAAAAAAAAATCCCCAAGAGTTATGAGATTGGAGATTGAAACACCCAGTCGCCAGAATGGTCATAAAATCACAGTAAAGTGAACGGAATATTCTACCATGGACATTTAAAATTTAGTTGGCTGTGTACAAGTGGGGGAGTTGACCTAAAATTGAAAGGAAATTTATTACAGTCTGGTGTTTTTATTATTTTTACATGCACCCACCTGGGTTGGATATTGTCATATTAAATATTAAATTCTGGCGGTCCTCTTTTAAAACATTTGTATAAATATTATATTACATAAAAATGAATCAAAAAATGCCACAGATGAAATTAAAATAGCCATTTTTGGAGCCCCTTCAAGCTAAATGTACATGTACAATATCTTATTAAGAATCTAGTAATCACATGGGACACTGAATTTAATCTGTATGTGGTATAGATTGTAAAATAATGGTTAATTTCAAATTCTTTTCCAGCTCTGTGAGTAGAAATTTCAGTTCCTCAAATACTTTAATTTTGAATCTATGCGCCCAAAGTTCATGGTGATTCTTGAATAATTAATTTGATTTTCAGATTATTTCTGGTGATGACTACATATAGTCTGTGGTGTATTTTTACTGAGCTCAACATATAAGTTTGTAGTAGTAGCAACAGCAGCTGTCACATTGATGGCGACTACATTCTGAAAACTGAATGAACAGCTGAGCGCTGTAGCCCCATCACTTCATGTAATTAATGCGCGTTCATTGTAAGTTTGAGAATCATCTCGCACTCACGATTCCTCAATGTCGCCTATTGGCTCCGCTGGATACGGCCGACATGAGGGGAATCATTCGTCCTCGCATGTTCATTGTAAGTTTGAGAATATTTTAGTTTAAAATTGTCATCATAATAGAAAAAATAGTGGGTCTACTGTCTATGTATATAACAAATAAATAATCTCCTTGTTTTCATTTTTTATACTTCCCAACCCCCTGGGGAGCATACAACATCTCCATCGATATCCCCAGATAGCTGAAAGTTTACCTTCTTCTCATTCATGCTTCGTCATCTCGGACTCACGAATCCCCTATGTCACCTAGGCTAGGAGGCTAGGAGGGATATGGCTGACATGAGGGGAATCATTCGTCCTCGATGACGTAGCACTCATTCGGAATACCGGGAGATTATATATAAATATACCATGCACAAGCCATGTAGAACAAAACATATGGAATATATACTCTGGTCATTCTATATCACGGCAATGTGTGTGTATGTCATGACAACACGTGTCTACATCACTGGTTCTGCTGTGTTCCAAATATGAGTCAAAATGATCAAAATTGCCATTACTTTCCCTGATTTTTTATATGATATTACTGGTGCTGATATAATTATGTTGTTCTCCAATATATTTGTTCATTCAGCTGGAAAATACTCGTGATCTAAGGGTTGTCACTACTCATCTATCGACTTGTAGTGACAAAGACCCCTTAGGTCACTCATTCTTCCCTGGTTGAACAAAGAAAAATATTGGGGAATAACGTCTAATGTATATCAAGAAAAAAACACGACAAAAGATTGCTATTTTTGGTCAATTTAATTACAATTTTGTGTTATAAAAAAGTATATTATGTTCATCTATCTTTAACCAAGTTTTACCACAGGTGTGATCCACCTGGCTATCCCTCGTGTCCCATAGTACTGATATTACAAGACAAATTAGCATTTTTGACATTCTGTGCTCCCTAGGGAAGGTATTACCATGGGTGATTCAGGTCAAAGGTGCCATTTTGTCTCATACTCACCACATTCATTTGTGTTATCTTATGCCCAGGTGGATAGATGTTTCCAAATGTTATTTTTCATACACTGAAAATTATGTGTAAATTTAGTTGCCATAATGATTTTAGGGTCGTTCTAAAGAAATTTTACCAAATAAGCAAACCATATATATAGCAAACCATATATATATATAGGAAGTCAGTGGTAAGATTTGTCCGTAGTACAGTGCTCGATACGTCTGCATGCAGAGCGGAGTATATGTTGAGGGTAGAAGAAAATCAAGTCGGGTTTTTCGTCTCTACAAGCCTGTTTCGAAACAGGCTTGTAGAGACGAAAAACCCGACTTGATTTTCAAGTCGGGTTTTTCGTCTCTACAAGCCTGTTTCGAAACAGGCTTGTAGAGACGAAAAACCCGACTTGATTTTCTTCTACCCTCAACATATATATATATATATATATATATATATATATATATATATGGGTCGTCCGAAGATCGCATTCAAGCGTGAAACTCTGAGTAACGGCTCCGTACCATAACTTGTGTATTTTGTGTATATATATATATATATATATATATATATATATATATATATATATATATATATATATATATATATATATATATATATATATATATATATATATCTTACAGTCTATTATAAGTACAGTACTACCTTAACAGTCAAAATTTTGCATATGCCTACTATATCTCATCTTTGCAAAGTTTGAATGAAATCAGATATTGTGTGTATGTTAAAGAAATCATCTTAATGACACCTCAGAAATATAGATCTTTAAACTTTTGCTGCTACTTTATTTAAGAAAATAAAATCCATGATTACTTAATTAAAATAATCAGGTGCCATTGTGCAAAGTTCTTAAATAAAGTCAATTTACATATTGTAGAATCCAATATGGCCACCAAATACTGTTATATAACTGTATGGGGAAACTTAAAGATTGTCGTTTCCTTGACAGCAAGATGTTGACCCTTTAAATTTCTTCTGTGTTCAAAAAGGTGAGGAACATGCTTTCAGATGGCAGGTTTCAGAGAGATTGTAAGAACTTTAATTTTCATGGAAATTGGTTCCCGAGGCGCATTTACCTTCACGTACCTTTTGCTAGCTGATCGAGCTTACACAACCTTCAGTCTACACAAAACATTACAGGCTTGAAGTTGAGATACTACTTCGTTTGCATTTAACTTTAATTAGACATAAGTTTAAACGAGCTCTTGAGTGTTGATGGCTTCATTGGAAATGTTTTGTTTGAAGCCTCAAGCGAAGGACATCAAGTTGATGAATATCATAGTAAGGAGGTTTTATGAGAGGGGAATAAACCGTCTCTACGCATAAAAGCAACACGTTCTGTGAGAAAGTCTATCAGAGTTAACTATTATTATAGAACTATCATGGAAAAATCCATTTTAATTTGATGATTTCCATGTCATGATGTTTGCATGACAGTAAAAATGCAGATTTTTGTATACATTTCATGGCTGCAGTCTCCATCCAAGTCTCAAACTTCTCATACAAATGCTGGCGTAATTCTACTTTTGCATTTTACAAAACAAATTAAGGCAAACTTTTCCAAGCTGCTCTTTAAATTTGTCTTCTTGTTTGGAACACTGTCAGTCAAAACACTTTCTCACAGTAAAACATTTATACAGAGTGAATACTGGCTTCTGTTTTACACATTTTTTGTATTTTTGTGAAAAAAAATGTGCTTTTTTGTCCATAATGAAGACAAAGATATCTTGACTACAGAGACATTGAATATAAATATTTCTGTATGTGAAATATTTGCATTCAGTGTCATTAAAATTCTTGAATAGACCTAAATTTGCAGAGCTACCATTCGGATAATCATAGTTTCATTGTTGTGTGTTCTTAACATGTACTAGTCCGTTGATTAGCAACCATTCACTGTCTAATTATTTCATTCCCTTATAATAGATTGTTTTATATGATATTAATATTGGATGACAACTAAACCAGAGATGGTTTTTGCCGATATATGGGACATCCATGCATATTATAATGCACATGATTTTAGTTTTGTGCTTGAATCAAAATGTACAGTTTTTTTTGTCTTACTTGGATGATATTGTCAGAAGAATGTGATTCAAATAAACTGTGTTGATGTGTATATGTGTGCACCTGCAGACCTTGCATTGAAGAAAATTCAAAATGACCTTGACCTTAACTTCAAGGTTAAATGCAAAAGTCAAATTATTCTTCAATTTATGCAACCTCCATGATTAAATACAATCAAATATGAGAAAGATTGTACCATACAGGGAAATATATAATGTAACATGTGACATGCAGTAATTGACACTCATGTACACACGTGTACTGTCACACACACACACACACACACACACACACACACACACACACACACACATACACACACACCCTATAGACACGTACACATACAATGTGCACACACATTCACATTGTACACATACGTACATTATTACAAACATATACTTATACATACGGCATCCATACATACATACACACAACACACACATACATTTGTATATATACATACATATGTACAATTCATTGCATACAATACATTTACATAATATACACACACATACACACACACACATACATACATACATACATACATACATACATACATACATGCATACATACATACATACATACAATGTTACCACATATTTTTAAGTAACAAAAAAACTCCAAATGTGTCCATTACTATTTCAGAAGGACTGTGTGATTGTAGAGACTACGCTGTGAACATCTCAGGAACAATCCTTGTAATAGTTGTGTGAATATTCAGTTGGTAATAAAGTGACATTCTGTAGTACTAAACAACCAATGACAAACAATTTACATAAATTTATAAATTCTGCCATATTGTTAACACTGCATAATAACTAATATAAGGATATGAGACATACATGTGTGATTTTGTGATAAGGTCAAAATTATTATTCTTCGCAGATATATTGATATTTTATTTATGAAGCATTATAACTAGGATACAGATGTCTACAAAATATGTACATAAAAAGTAGGATATTTGACATTCTAGGAATATGTACTTTCCCTAGACGCATTATGATCATGATACCTGGCAGCCATTTTGGATTACCGTATAAGACATTTCATGAATTGTACACGATGATCGACTCAGCCACTCTCCTGTTGGTTAGTAACAAACTGAGACTTTGAGATTCCGGGGAAGAGGTTGTTTTAAGTTACATATGCAAAAAATGAGCTCTTTTGACAGCATACATTTTCAAAAGTACAACATAGTGCAAATCATTTAAAAAATACGAAAAGGGATTGATAAGACTTGTAAATCTTAACACAGTAATCCCAGTTCTATGCTTGTACTATATATTTTGTTTGCTTCCATTCTCGACATGGTCACAGAAAACTTGATCAGTTAAATCTCCCTTGGCTCAGCTTCTCAATTTCTTGTTGCTAGGCAACAGCACAAAGTCTGCTTTTCTTCATCAGTTTAATGCTCATGATATGGTCATAAATGAAAGGAAAGACATTAGGAGACAAGGTTGACTGCATGTACTTTTTGAGAGGAAAGGCCTATAGTCAGAAACCAAAATAGTGAATTTTTATCAAATAATGGTGTGCAGTGTACAGAAATATGTCATTGTAAAAATAGTAAATTTTGAACAAACGAATTTTAATAATGGTGTGTGTACAGGATTATACACACGTGTAATTTAGTAAAAATAGTAAATTTTGTACAAATGAATTTAAATAATGGTTGGCCATGTATTCTACTTACTGATGTCTACTTTAACTATCACTTGCAATGAACTGAACTCAAACCTGGTATTAGGATATAGTAAGTAAATGGCCAATTTTTAGTGAATATATCTTTGGTTAATATTTGATGAAAAAAAATGTCCCCAAAATGATGAGTCAGTACAATTGGTTAAAAATATAACAAGTAAGCAAAGTCAGTGTATTAGTACATGTTGGAGATATTTTCATTTCATATCGTATTCTAACAGTCTGAATGACATAGAAATGACAATTGTACCATTTTTTAAATTAATTCCTGAATTTCAGCAATAAATGATAATATTTGCTCAGATACACATTTCAGGTTGTCATCTTACAATCAGTAACAATGTGAGTTTTTCTTATTCTGCCATAGAGGACGTTTTGTTTTAAAAAAATTTGTTATCCCATACTAAAGAGATAGAGGGTCAGATGGGTCATTAAAAAGACAGACATAAATAAGGGACAATTGCCAATGTCACACAAGCTCAATATTAAGTGAACATTGTTCATTTAGTTAGGGGGAGGAGGTCTGGCATTAATGCAATGCTGAACTTCATTTTCGCACTTCTAACCAAATTTCGGAAACTTTAACGCCTTCAATGATGAAAGTTTCTGTATTTGCTAGTGAGATGTTGATAAGTTGATAAAAATTTACCTCTAATGGTGAGATGCAGTGTTGGGTTTCCAGTAATATTTTGATGTGTTTACCATCATCTCAATAACAGGTTTATAAGGTTGGAACTTAATTCATGCATCCTTGATCATAGTAGTGTGACCAACACAATTTTTATCATGGTTTATGTCATCGTATATAAACTTGTGATGTCACACTTATGAACGTTTGTTTAAGAGGAGGGAGGGGAGGGGAGGTTTTTTTTTTGTCCTAAACAAACTGTTTGTTTATGGAGCTTGTGCGAGATTGTCCCTTCCCTGCCTTTATCAGACACAGTGCAATTTGTGATAAATTAACAGATAATAATTTGAGATTTATTGTAAGATAAAAAGTTAATGTGTACTGCAGAGCAACTTTAGTAACTGCTGTATATGTTGTAAACATAGAACAAGGCTCATAAAGACATTAGGTATGGAACATTTGCCATGGAGTAGGTACGTGAGGACTGCTGTGGAGTGGATACAAGGGCCATATATAACTCAATAAATAAGTCTAGCTAAGGAATAATTGTTATCATGCAGTCGAATACAAGTGTGATAGTGTGTTGACCCCTCGCTGTATCATTATCGTTCACAGTGAAAGGTGAAAATGGTTTCTTACATTCATACAAACAAGATCCTGTATATTATATGATCGGAAAAGTGTTTTACTTTTTCCAGCAATTATTTTACCATGTTCTACCTAATAATTGTTGTAAAATCAAAGTAAAAATAGTTTCTATTAGATATAGTGATACAGAAATGTGTGCTTCAAAAAAAATCTCACTTTTTTATACAACAATCATGGGTTACAGAGTTACTTTTGTATTCGCATTTGTATTAGGCCTAAAAAAAATGTTTGGTTCTGGTTTAATACCCAACTCCACCTGGTTTTTCATGCTGATAAAATCACGAAAATTGTGAAGTCTCACAAGAAATAGTAGATGTTGAAACTGACATCAACTTAAAAAGACAATATGAAACTGTTCTTTCAATTTGTAATGGCTGTACATCTGATGAGAAGAAACCAATAACACAGAGACCATATGGAAAACAATGGAAAACATAACTACCTGAACTAGACATGCACAAATGAAAAAAATATATATATATAAAATAAAATATCATTTTGAAGAGCTCAAAGATATTGTGTGAATCCAAAGTTTTCATCAAAATATTGAGACCTGACTTTGTGTTTCTTAGAATCTAATTATGTGTCTTGCAAAACATTGCACACAAGGGATTTTGTATGAACTTTTTTTTCATTAAATTATTTGTCCTTATTTAGAGAATTTGAAAGAAATTGAATGAATTCGACACACATTCTGTCGTATCATGTCGGGCTATGACTTCACAGACTGTCTACAAATTGTCGCTTTAATCAAATTGTCTGAAGTCTTACAGCAGTAATAAAGTACAGAATTTATTGAATTTATTTGGCAGAAAATTATATAAGATGTTTCTGATGCAAAATGTTAAATATTTATTGCTATGCCGTTGTTGTCCTTGTACAAAAGAATAACTGGAACAGTTGGACACAATACTTAAATAATTCAAAACCTGATAAGACTACAAATGAAGAAAACAGAAATTGTTAAAGTGGCCATATGGATGAGGATTTGGTATTTATTTTGGATTTCGGATTTATAAAACAATTTTATCATGGCTTCCTACTTGGAAAAACAATGTGAAACAACATGGGCCAAGTCTTTGTTTGTAACTCAATACTTTGCAAAAAGCTAAAAAGTTTGTTATTGTACGTACAATAACAAAGATTTTACATGTTTATTAAGCTTTTACAATTTATTGAGTTACAAACAAGGATTTAAGATCATCCGGAATAAATAAACACAACTTTCTTATGATTATTGATTCTTAAACCCTTATGCTGCAAAGAGCTTGCGATATGAATACAAGGAGGTAGACTTCCAGATTTTAACACCTGGCAGTCATGTAATGTACAGAGACTTTGATGTATACAAATCTAGGAGAAAAATTGGAATAGAGATAGAATTTGATAGTACATACTGTTATTAAGTTATTTTCAGTTTTGCCTGTGGAGGTAACGAGGAAAACTTTGTGAAAAGTCTGTGTACTTCTCTACAATGTATGTCAACTTAGTCTATAGTCATGTGTACCTGTAGAAGGGACACATATTCACATCATAGATTTATATGACAGATTACAAATATCACAGATGATATAAAAGTGGACATATAGATAACAAATAGGTATTTATTTTGAACTTTTTGTTGATAAAACAAGTATGCTATCTTCGTCTACTTGAAAAAGCAATGTGAAACAACACGGATCAAGTGAGGGGGTGTTAACTCAATTATTGCTAAAAAGGTCAAAAATGTGTCAAAAGTTGACATAATAACATACACTACATGATTTTTAATATAGTGTATAATCACTTCCTTAGTCTGCACATAAATCTGTTGCTTCCTCCTACATTGAAACGATCCGACACCATACATAAATATTTTGTTTACTTGTTTACAAGTGATTATTTGTGTTTACCTTTTATGTTTACATATGTATGTGCATTAAACAAACTTTTTACCCATTTTTGATTGTTTTTTGCACTACATTGAGTTACAATTATGGCAATTTTCTCATTTTATGTTCTAAGTTAATTTACATTGGGTTTTGTATCGTAGAAAAACATGTAAAGTCGTTTTATCAACATAAAATCCTGAGTATATGCCATTTTTTTTGGCCATAATAGCCACTTTAAGAATAATAACTGAAACCATATTTTTCTTCCACTGTCATTTTATTGAGTCATTTTCCCCTATTTCAGTAACTCACTAACTGAGTGATTGAGTGAGTGTGTGAGTGAGTGAGTGACTGACTGATGAATGTAGTTATATGCATATATTCAAAAGAAACTGTTTGACTCCATCACAAACCTGACCAATTGAATGACTGACTAACTCACACACTCAATAACTTTGACTGACTGATTTGTCCTTCATTGACTCAGTATACCTGACTCACCAGCTCATTTGACATTCGTGTGCACGCAAACATACTGGACCCATATACCTTACTCATCAACTGACTAAATGACTGACTGACCAACTGACTGACTGACTGACTGACTAAGTCACTCACTCACTCACTCACTCACTCACTCACTCACTCACTCACTCACTCACTCACTCACTCACTCACTCACTCACTCACTCACTCACTCACTCACTCACTCACTCACTCACTCACTCACTCTGCACTCACTCACTCACTCACTCACTCACTCACATATCATGCTTGAGCAAGTGAGTTAATTGTTGTATGCATGCTAGTTATAGTGATCCATGCATATATGTATTAAAATTCACTTACTCAATACATACCTAAACACATACATAAAGACACATATACATTTATACACACAGACACACACACACACACAGACACGTACATCACAGTTGAATATAATTTTTGCATAAAATAATTTGTCTAATAATGCAGCTTATCACTAACAAATTGCGATCTATTGGTCATTATATCAAAAAAATATGTTAATTTATTTTATTTTCAGCAATACTATATGTTGATAATACATCATCACTTCCATTGTTTGATGCAATTATTATTATGATAAAGATTAACATCTGAAATATTATATTTCTGTAACCATAAAAGATGACATTAGGCTTACATCACATTTCATCAAATGTAATAAAAAGTGAAATGGTTTCCTTACGGACTTATGAAACATCACAAATTATTATCTTAATTGATGAAAACTGAAGCCTTTTCATGGTATTACTTCAATGTTTAGTTTGATATGTACCACTAATGAGGATAAAGTAACTCAACTAGGTTACCATGGAAACCCAATCTGATTAAAATCTGATGTGGTGAAAGTGGCTAAATGCTTTATTTACCTCTATTTCCATCGTTTTGTGTCATTTGTTTTGTTCCGAGTGGGAAGGCGGCAATCACTCGGAACAAAACAAACGACACAAAACGATGGAAATAGAGGTAAATAAAGCATTTAGACGCTTTCACCACATCAGATTTTAATCAGATTGCATGTAAACCCAAATCAGTTTTAGTGAGCCATCTTTGATCATCCTTTTAGTCAAGTTGCAAAATCATTTAATGGAGAAGAATGAGTGTTTGTGTTGTGTTTTCGTGTAAACTGTGAGGGTATATTAAACCCCACTCCATTGACAACATTCAATAATAAAATGTACAAAAATATCCAATGTCTTCTGCAAAATTTGTTCATAAAAAATGATGATGCGTATTTGACCCAGTTTCATATAAAATGGTGTTTACTTTTTCTTGAGGCAGCAACATTTTTCCAATGTCAGATCTGTCGTCCTCAATCTTTTCTTTGTCTCCAGTAGTCATCACTAATATGAGATCTCGATGTCTTTTAATTAAATCCTTGCAGAAAATGGCATAAATTTGCTAAATTGTGTACTGATTTGTACTTTTGTAGTTGATTTTATTATAGTGTATATTTGCAAATTAAGTCTAAAATTGCATTGTTGTGGTGTAATTTGCATACTAAATCAAAAATAATTTATTTAATTTTGTTTTAAAAAAATATTGTCACCAACTGAAAACTTACATCCGGGTCAAAGGTCACTTTATATATATTGCCAACGGGAAAATGGTTTAAGAATATTGCTGCATGGCTTTATATGCTATTTGCTTCATTTAAACATGTCGTACTTCTGATCATTTCAAACTAAATGTGTTTAAATTTGTGTTAATCAAACTCTTTAAAGGTTCAAAATTCATAACATAATATGCATAACATTTGCTTACTCAAGTTATGCATATATTTGTATTTGTCCCTATATCATTCTCTTAATCAGGTGGATACTTCAAACACAAGTGTCCAATGTCTGGCTCATAGCGACAAGCCCCCTTATGTTATTCTTTTTTCAATCAAATGAATTAAGGACTCCCTAAGTGCTTTGTTTATAATTTGAACATGAACCATGCATGAGGATGGCCCTCACTGGACTTCTTGGGAGACAAGCTAAAACATGCTGAACGCTGTAAAGCTGATTTTGATGTTCACAATGTAGGTAAAGCCTATAAAGAAAAATTACTTGGTTCCGGTTACCTGACCCCCACCTAGTTTTTCACTGTTGGCCTTAAATTTTTTTTATGTATTCCAGAAAAAAAAAATCACAAAAATTGTGAAGTCTGACGAGACTGACATCAACTTAAAAAGACAAGATAAAACTGTTCTTCCAATCTGTAATGGTTGTACATCTGATAGGAAGAAATAAATAACAGAGTCCATTTGGAAAACAATGGAAAATCTGAACTAGACACTCACACAGAAAAAAACAACATAATAAAAAAAAAATCTACCAACCATGCCTATTCCAAAAGTGAACATAATTGGAACCACACAATTTTTTTTACTCCTCAGCTATATGTAGGGTGTAATTACATAGAGTTACAGAAACCAAGTCATTACATGTAAAGCCTAACACCCTATATTTAGGGTGTAATTAAGGGTGTAATTACATAGAGTTACAGAAACCAAGTCATTAAAGTCTGACACCCTATATTTAGGGTGTAATTGCATAGAATTACAGAAACCAAGTCATTTAAGCCAGATGCCAAATATTTATATACAGTTACAGAAGCTAATTTTTTAGTGAGAACTGATAAATGATTACTATTACCATTTTTTGTGTCCAGCCTTATCTACATGTATACTGGGTGGTATTTCTATAAGACCAACATAAGATGACTCCAAGTTTGCATCAAAAGATCCAATGTATAAAAATAATTAAAATAGAAATGAAACACATGAATTATATATTTTCTACATTATCTTGAAATATTGTTTTAAAGTTTTAGGTCAACCACCTGTTGAATATATATGCAAATTACAAATCAAAGAGAAGTGACATGTGTATTATAATTTTTTTTAAACCAGTCACTTAAGATGCAATATTATGTCCTTACCTTGCCCTTAAGATAAAGTATACCTTGACCTTGACGCTCACCTTGTCTTTATATCAGTATTTTCACATAAGGCTTTGATTCTTAAGTTTTGTACATAAATAAAACTGATTTCACTGATCAAGTGGGAAATGTCATCAACAATTTCATTTATGGAGTTTTATATTGATCTGAACACATATATTTACTATATTGTGTGGTACTTTTAAAGGCCAGTGTTTCAATTCTAGGTTCTGACATTAGTTCTATCTTATCAGTGAAGTCATGTACATAGAGCCAGGCTTTTGTTTCATGACTGACCTTTTTGATAGCTTTGCAGACAACTATTTTTCATGTCTAAATTCTAATTCTTAGCTGATATGGTCCTTTAGTATCTTTAGTTCACATAGTGTACGAATATATCTTGATTTTTTTTGTAACCAAAATATTTCCTGTTGTGTAAAAGACTGAAAGCTTAATTTTGACTGCTTAGATTAATTTCAAATAAGTTGATCGTTGAGATAATAGTTTCTATTTTCAATTAGAGACACAATAGACTCAATAATACAGTTTTTGACCTTCGGTTTCTGTAAGGTCAAATAGATTGTTGTTAAGGCCTGTGGATTTGTAGACGTCCACCGTTTATTGACACACTGAGTAGCTTAGCGACACGTAACCCTACACCTTTGACCTCAATAAGGACACCTAGCCTGGTAAATAATATGGCAGTGTCAAATTTTTGAGAATATGGAACGTAGCAATTTTCCTTTAAAGGGGCACATTCTGTAACTTTATGAGTTTTTGTTGATAACTTTCTTTTCATTGAGATGCTCTTTATAAGTACCAACCATTGAAATATATTGAATTGCTGCCTAGCAACTGGTACTTTAACAGTTCTATCCATAATGCAGATATATGAAAATGACAGAATTGGACAGATGTTTTCAGGTACTATTACTACTAAAAATTTGAAAGATATGCCACTGTGATAACTTGTTTCACACTGAAATACATAGTCACTTTCACCAAATAATGATATTGAGTCTCTGATTTACAGACAATGTCACTTTAATCAGATATTGGGTCTCTGATTTACAGACAATATCACTTTAACCAGATATTGGGTCTCTGAGTTACAGACTATGTCACTTTAATCAGATATTGGGTCTCTGAGTTACAGACTATGTCACTTTAATCAAATATTGGGTCTCTGATTTACAGACTATGTCACTTTAATCAGATATTGGGTCTCTGAGTTACAGACTATGTCACTTTAACCAGATATTGGGTCTCTGATTTACAGACAATATCACTTTAACCAGATATTGGGTCTCTGAGTTACAGACTATGTCACTTTTAATCAAATATTGGGTCTCTGAGTTATAGACTATGTCACTTTTAATCAAATATTGGGTCTCTGATTTTACAGACTATGTCACTTTAACCAGATATTGGGTTTCTGAGTTACAGACTATGTCACTTTAACCAGATATTGGGTCTCTGATTTACAGACAATATCACTTTAACCAGATATTGGGTTTCTGAGTTACAGACCATGTCAGTTTAACCTTGAGTTTTTTGTTAGTAATAGTAGCAGGCACTTTGAAGACAAAATCAATTCATAACGATTATTTTGAAAGTTGAAAATGTTACAGATAGGAAAATATTGATGATGGCAGGTTACAAAGATTAACAGATTTGTAAAATGTTGTTCTATTATCTGCTGAGATGTCATGAGGATTTGTTGCCACGCTGTCTCCAGCTTACAAACTACATGCATGGGTCACCTTTTGATCTCTGAATAATGAGGTCAGAAAGGTCAACTAAGGTCGTTGAATGCAAACAGGCTATTCGGTCATGCTGCAGCACATTTGAATGCGTTCTGTGTACCCTTTGATTTTGTGTTCATCGCTTTTTTCCCAAAATCTGACTTCACCTAAGAACGCTTTGTATAGAGTGTATATGCAGTGCTGAAAATGAAGTTCTGTCAACTAAATTAAGTCACGTGGAATTCTTTTCATTTCAGTGATTCAAATCAAATGAAGCGTGAAATTTGCGAACTGTTGGTATTCATGGTAGTGATTAGTTTGTCTACAGTGTGGTGATTTCAGTTTATTGCCAGTAAACACAGGGTTGCTGTGATTGGATAGTCTCACTTCTCTCGCCATCTCAAACAAATCAGAAATCATGAAACTGATTCACAGTGTAATCTACAGTGCAGTGTAGTATATTAATACCAGTAATTCTATTGGCAGCCTGAAATTATAGCAACATTGACTCACTTTCATTTGTGTTCATTTCATTTCCCCCATTTATGTAATTTATGTCTGTTTCATAGTTTGTTTTTTAAACATCTTTTTCTTCTATTGGATGTATAATCATAATGTGTTTGTTGCATTTTTAGGCCACTGGCCCATATGCAAAGTCTACAAATAGGGAAAAAATACATATCTCTCATACAGAGAGCAAAAGTGAGAGAAAAATATATATAGTACATAGTATTTTACGTTAAAAGTTCTCATCTCCATAGCTTTATATATATATTTATACATAATGAGCAAGATATCTGAATTAGCAGTACTCATTAACATTTTTAACTTTAATATTGGATACACAATACAGGGGTCAGACATGATAGCATCGCTATTTTCTGACTCCTGTTATCCGATCTGATTGTTTGCTTCTTTGTATTTACGTTTGTGATGTCATTTTTCTCTTCTCTTTTTGATTGGGTATAAAAGATATCATATCATAGTAAAACAAAAGACCACCATGTACAAACAAATAAACAAAATTAACACCAAGAATTTTGTTCTCTATTTTCTGCCACTTTGCATGAAACTTTTTGTCATTACTATTCGACTTAGCTATTTTATTTTCAATATCGTATTTGCACTTCAAACTGCTCATAAATTTTTTGAAATTCTATTATTGCATTTACTATTGTACAGAAAGTATTTTACCTGCAAAATAATAAAATTGAGTATTAAAAAGTCCCTGTTGTATAAAAAGCCTTAATATGTGACAAAATTATTTAAATTGTCAGTTATTTCTTGCTGTATATTAGCTCAGTTAAATTAGAGTTGACATTTTATGTTCATTTCAGTAAATTTTTTTTTTTTTTTTTTTTTTTTTTTTTTTTTTTTTTTTGGGGGGGGGGGGCAGCCTGAGATTGGCAACATATATTTACTTTGTGTTCATTTATGTAATTTAAGTCATTTTTTTATTAGAAATTTGTTAAATTATATTAGTTTAATCAAATAACAGTTATAAATTTTTATGTCAATTTTTTACATTGTATTGAATTTTACCGCAAACAAGTTAGAGTCTAAAAATATTCTGTCAGGAATTCATTGAAATGAAATTATGCTTCAAGCATTGTCATAAAACCACAGACCTTTTAGGGCACCCTCCCAGATGTTTTACCGCACCCTCTGGGATGTTTACAGTACCCTTTGAGATGTTTACAGTACCCTCCGAGATGTTTACGGCACCTTCTGAGACTCGCCCAAGTAGCAGAGAAATATACTTGTCTTGCAGAAATGACTTCAGAATAGTCTTGAGTTTTATATCCATGTACCTTTGAAAATTTAAGTTGCCAATGAAAAAAAAAGCACTTTAAAGTCATAGTTTGCGCTAAAATTTAATTTAAGGTAAGTAGGAATGTGAAAGGCCAAATATAAACCATACAGAAGAAACCATTTAAAGTGGAAGGAGCAATGGCTGTTATGAAGTGGATGTCAATCAGGGTCAAGCGTTTACTTCATTTTTGTACTGCTAAAAGTTTGTTGGAGTAATCTACGATAAGTTGTTCAAATCAGTCATGAAGTGACCTTACTATGATGTGACAATGAATATTTAAAGTGTTTAGTCTATTTTATACATGCATGGAAATTTACAACATTTTCATGAATCAAGATATAAATGCCGAAGTAAGTATTCCTACACTGTCAGATAATAATTTACAAACAGACACTTTTCTTGAAGAAAACACTTTGTATCCAGGGCACGTTCTTCAGTATCCACACTTTCACTTATAGATCAGACAGAACCATTCAAATATAGTTATATGCTTCGAGATTTATAAACAGGCATGTTTCAAACAAATTTATCGACTGCTAGCCTACAGTCAATTCATGTTGGGATTTTGACTATTTTTGTCACCCCTCATGCCTGGCATTTCTAATCCCTATGGTCATATACTGAAACCTCAAATTAGATTACATTCTACAAATTACAATTACAATTGAGTCACACATTGAATTTCACTATATAGTTATTATGTGTAAAATGTACTGCTCTCTACTCTCATTGGTTTTAGTGGCATGTACTATGTTCAAACTACAAATATGAGTTTCACTCTGAAGCAACATAAAGTAGTAAAACTTATAAGCTGGATTTGAAACTCTATTCACACTGAATTTTTGTACCTGACACAGATCACATACCAAAGAAGTCATCCAATATTAGCATAGCCTTCATTTGTTCCAATCATTTAGCAGCAACCCTGAACTTTAACCCTTGAACCCTCCTTATCTAGGAAACTAAATACACTTATGTAATCAAATGGAATTTTGTGTCAGACACAAATGATAAGTTGACTCTAAACCACATTGCACCTGACATAAATTTAACCCGACTCAGAGTCGACATTGATTATTCATATTTGTTATTTTAATGTTTGGTAATCTTGTATTTATTATACCATGTTGTATGTATGTATACAACTACACAAATATATTTATCCACAGGTGATTCAGTACTATTTATGGTATACGATATTATGAGTAATTAGGGCATTGTATCTAGCAAAACAGTTTCAAAAAAAAAAATTTCAATTCTAGCTAGTGCGGCTTTAATGTGAAGAGAACAGTTTCCATGGTTATTCGACTGTCTGTAGTTAAGTTGGAATTGTTCTACTCATGTAGATTGCTTCATCTCTTACTGTCTCTTGTTCTTCTTTCAACAAATTGATGGTTTGTCTCCGTTGAATCTTGTTCTCATTTCTCGGCTAGTCAGCGGTCTTCTTATAGACACTCAACATCCCCTGTGTATTTGAAGAGATCTGATAACGTTCCATACAGAGTATTTGTGATTGATTACTATTTGCCATTGAGTTTTATCCATTATTCTCATTTGAACACATGTTGAACTATATTTCAGAAATCAATGTCAGTGTCTCAGAGTAACATTATTGTATGATTTTTGTAGTCTAGATGTTGTACGTGGCATCGAATCGTCTCTTTACAACCGTCTAGCTCAACTCAATGAGAAATCATGAACCAAAGGTACCAGTTCATGCAAATGAGTAAACCCCACTGTTTATAGAATAATGTAAACAATTAAGGTCGTGTGCAGCACCACGCCTCTGGAACACTTTGTCATTGGAAATACTTCAAAAGCCCACAGCTTGTTCTTTTAGGAAGAACGTTAAAACATATCTCTTCAGCAGAGCTTTCAACATGTATACGTTATTGTACAGAGCCTCTGAACTTTACTTAGTATTGGATACTGGTGCTTTGTAAAGGACTTGATTGATTGATGGATGGTCTGGCAAATAGACCATATTTGGGCAAATAGACCATATTTGGATAAATATACCATATTTGGGCAAATAGACCATATTTGGACATAATGTATTAAACTACCCCAAATAACACTACCATAACTTATCATTGAGCAAAATTCTGTGATTGATTACCAAAGACATGATGTTAATGACTGTATGGATGATTTGAGTTGGATTTGAAATTTCATCTCAGAACCTCATTGAGTTAGACATGAAGTGAGATGTCAAGATTGGAAGCCACGGATAGCAACTAGACTTCTTTTTCTTTTTTCCTGGATGTTTCTATCACCTGGAAAGTCCAGTATCGTTCCTTTATCTTAGCTAAATATGAGACAGATTTCAAAATTGAATGCTTTTATGACATTGAATTTGTACATTCAGATTCTTCTAGTGTATGTGTTGTATTTGGAAGTCAAAATGAGACAAGCACCCCTAAGTGTATAATATAATCCTGATAACGAGATAGGCTGTAGTACGACTGTCTCTGTCCTGTTACTTTAATGTGGTTTTTAAGTGTGCTCTTGGGGGGTCTGCTAAGAGTTGTTGGTTTTTAGGCATGGTCTTAGGAGGCTCATTTGGGTGCAGGGGTTTCAGCTATAAGTTCCTAGGGACCTTACTAAAAGGTGTATGGTGGTTGAGTTGTCCTCGTTAAAATCTGCAAAACTTTTAAGTGTGTTCCTAGGGGGAGTTCAGCTCGTATATTGCCCCCTTAATCTCAATAAATGTTGTCTTGAAAAACAAAGTTTTTATTGATAGTAATGAAAAATATAGGATAATCATTGATATATTTAATTTCCCAGGATAGATTTCATCTTTCTCATAAATAATGAAATAAATGTAATAAAAAAATTAGCTTCACAAAAATGTATGTGTGTTATGATTTATAGGTCCGCTGTGTATGATTTGCACTTGTTCATTTTAGCATCAAGGTGAAATGAACCCCAGGGACAGAGTTTTGTAGAAAAAAATCATCACATCTTTTAAAAGGTTGCTGCAGTAAAGGTTATGGCAAGCCTTCTTCAATACTAATATGGGCCATATTTTAAAAATATTCTGTTTCTCTCCTCTCCAAGTAATGATTGATGAACAAAAATTTCAAGAGATGACTATAAATAAGTATATCTTTAGATAAAAGTTGTGGTCAAGATTGGATAACATGTGTCTGTTACTATGGCGATAAACAAACAATGATAATCTTGAAACTTGTCATGTCTGCAGTTGGCATTTTAAGTGTATGGACTTGATGTCTGTAGTTGAGGTATACAGTATGTGTTGGTATGTACATGTGGTATGTATGTCGTAACAATATACTCTATTAAACCTGCTGAGCATCCCTATTGGATGATAGATACTGATACGGTTATCAGGCAGACCTACGCTGGGAAAAATAACCAAACTGGTGACATCAGTGTTGCCATAACAACTGTGATCATAGGTTTGTAACAGCGAATCTATGGTCATTTGTCATAGAAATGATATTGACGAGTTGGATGAGCAAAATGAAGTTGGACTATATTGCCAGTAGGAATTGACCTGTACTGGGTGATTTAATCGCAGTGTTAATGACAGCTTCAGTTACGGTTTTCTTTTACGGCAAAAACGAACTCAATTTTTTTTCTCCAATGAGCCATTCTCAAATTTGTGTACCGTAGGGCTTGTATGCTGTCACAGGTTGAGTTGAGACTTTAATAACTTTCTTGTTGTCGTGAGTCTGCGTCGTTTTTCCGTGAAACATCTTCTTGTCTTTTCTCTTGGGGGAAAGTGTAGGGTTTACTATCATAGCTAGCGTACTGCAAAACAGATTTTATAGAACTTGTTCAAACTAACTGTATTAAACATGTGCAAAAACGGACTAAACTTTTTGATTGCAAGAACATCAGAAATTTATCATTATGCCACATACATACACAGGTTAAATTCTCTGTCACCATTTATATACATGTGTGCCTTTCATGGAGAATTTAGAATTCCTTAGAGAGATTAGTTGGTCAGTTCCCACGAGACATAAGGTTAACTTAATGCTGAAAGTATACTTTACTTTATCTAATTTCAGGTATCAGGGGTCAAAGTTCAAATGCACATTACTTGTTAACTATTCATGCATTTGGGTAATTCATATAACCGCTGTATGAATTATTCCGTTGATTTATAAAATGTATTATTGTTATCTCACTGAAATGAATGGGCTCCCTGTTTTGCGTTAGGGTTATCCTTTTTTATTTTTGTATGTTTCTCATGACCAGGTTGATTCTATATTTTGTCAATCCTGTGACGTAATAAAAAAATTACACCCTGTGTGACAGGATTCATGAAAAATAATGTCACTCACTCTGATTGTAAGATGGTGACTCGACAAGTCCATATCTGAGTGAAAATTAACTCCCAGTCATCTCTGAATATCAGGACATTTGATAAAACAAATGGTTATGAGTTTTCTTCTGACTTAAATTGTCATTTCTAAGTCATTCAGAATGTTATAGTATTATTATGAATTGAAAGTACCAACATGTACATGTACACTTACTTTTTTTTCTTTTTTTTTCAATTTTTTTAAAACAGACCAAGCGACCCATTAATTTTAAAGTTTTATGATGAAAAACGTAAAAATAAAAAAGGCCTTATGGGAGAACAGTCAGAAATGTCTCTATGTACATTGTACATTCTCTTTTCAATTTGTAATATCTTAGCTACTTATGTTAATATCTGTCATGATTTATTTCTCAAAAAATGATTGAAATACATATATCTTAAAATAGACTTTTGAATTAAAAAAATGAAGTAGATTTTTGATATGATATTGTGATTGTAATTCGTTTGTTTGTTTGTTCATTTATTCATTAATGTGTAACTGAGTGAGTGAGTGAGTGAGTGAGTGAGGGAGGGAGTGAGTGAGTGAGTGAGTGAGTGAGTGAGTGAGTGAGTGAGTGAGTGAGTGATTGAGTGAGTGAGTGAGTGAGTGAGTGAGTGAGTGAGTGAGTGACTGAGTGAGTGATTGAGTGAGTGAGTGAGTGAGTGAGTGAGTGATTGAGTGAGTGAGTGAGTGAGTGAGTGAGTGAGTGAGTGAGTGAGTGAGTGAGTGAGTGAGTGAGTGAGTGAGTGAGTGAGCGAGTGATTGAGTGAGTGAGTGAGTGAGTGAGTGAGTGAGTGAGTGAGTGAGTGAGTGAGTGAGTGAGTGAGTGAGTGAGTGAGCAAGTGAGTGGTGACTGACTGAGTGAGTGAGCGCAAGCAAGCGAGTGAGTGGGTATGTGGGTGAGTGAGTGAGTGAGTGAGTGAGTGAGTGAAAGAGTTAGTAAGTGGATGGGTTGGTGATTGAGTAAGTAAGTATATGAATGAATGAATGAATGAATGAATGAATGAATGAATGAATGAACAAACAAACAAATGAATGAATGAAACTTTATTTCAGCAGGATGAAACAAAAGGAGTGACACAAATGTTAATGTTGTGATGTAGTGTAAGATATGGATATCAAAGTATCAGCAAAAATACACGATGAAAACTAAAACACTCTGATCTATTTTGGTTCATCTCTGTCTAGACTACCTGTTAGAATTTTCAAAAAGCAGAGATTTGGTTAAAATTATTTATACTTTGTTTATTTATATGAAATAGTGTGGTGAATAGTCATATACCTAGTGATGTAAACCTGAACACCAACCCTCTCTGCTGTAAAATTAACAATTACACAGTATCACTTCTAAAATGACATTTTAGGTTTCTGTTTGTCGTACGTCAAGACTTGATGTAATGGTAATTTGAATTTGAAATTTTGACCAATATTTGGACATGCAGATAATGGAATACGAATTGGGGAATAGGATGATACAGTGGTCTAATTGAAATGAACATGAATTGAATTCATAGAGCCTGAACAGGTAATTTGGAGTGAAAATAGCAATGGAGAGTCGTAACTGAAATATCTACATTGGTTATTGTATTATTGTATCAAATAAACAGTGTATACTGCACAGATGTTTGTGTGTGATAGCTCTTTTGCTAAAAATGAGTCAGTTGGAAATTGAGTCAGATCTGGTTTTGTACTGGTACTGCTTTACGCAGCATCTGTTGTATCTTGTTATTTTTTGTGTTTAAGCTGGTTACACAGCCTGAATATTAATTTTCAGGTTTCTGTAATTTTTTAGACGGAATTGTGAAAATTGTATTTTTAACAGAATTTTTTTTATGGACTTTAAAACTCACCAAATCTTATACATGTATATAAGTGTTTCAATTTTATAACTATGTGAAATGAAATTACAAGTTCTTTTAGAAGTGTGGTGTTTGAAATGGCAGGATAAAATTCTGGAAATTAAAAAAATAATTTTTGGAATTACTAAAATATTGAACCAGGATAGATAGACTACTTTGTCGATTTTTAAATGAAAATGAAATAAAAGAACTTGCAAACATATTTATTTTGATTTAATTGAAAAAGATATATTATCTGAAATTTCAGTTAAAAAATTTCTCCCTTAGTAGAGTTGACTTATTTTTTCCATTTTGAAGGAAAATGGAGATAAAATATGCAAACTTGTAGAATATTTGTTTTTGTTTAATACTTTTAGAAAAAAATGTTTAATTCTAATAAATAATCTAATGGAAATGTAGATAAAATATACAAACTTGTTGAATTTTCTGTTTCTTTTTATTTTAAATCGAAAAAAGGGACTAGACAGAACCCATGTCTTTTTACAACAGAGACACTTCAACACACAAAACAAGGATAAAGATTCCTTCTAATGTCCCATTCTTGATCTTTGTGACCTGTCTTCTCTCTCTCTCTCTCTCTCTCTCTCTCTCTCTCTCTCTCTCTCTCTCTCTCTCTCTCTCTCTCTCTCTCTCTCTCTCTCTCTCTCTCTCTCTCTCTCTCTCTCTCTCTCTCTCTCTCTCTCTCTCTCTCTCTCTCTCTCTCTCTCTCTCTCTCTCTCAATTTTCAGAAGGGATTGTTGTTTCCCAGTGATTAGATTTGTGTGCCTGCATACACATAAAATACACCGATGATAGATAACTGTGTAGTTTGTCATTGGATTCTATCTCGTATTAGTGGTAATTTAAAGCATGCCACTAGCCATATCTTGCCAAGAGAGGGCAGCAAATGTGAAGGAAAAACTTCCCTGTTGTGAAAACAAAGGTTCAACCAAATTATAACATTGAGGGCAGGCTATAAAAAATGGGTCCTTTGATTTCTTTGACACATCGCAATTTCAGAACTACCTGAAATATCTTTAGTTGAATATCACATATATGATATGTGTTGGTAAAATTCTACTTTGATGTAAGGCGATTGTCTCAAAATCATAGCAGCTTCTTAGAATATTTAGTCCTTGTGAAAATCAAAATTAATAGATTGAGAATGTGAATGATATTACTATCAACGTCTTGCATGATAGAAAGCGATTGAGAACAAAAACAAAAGATAAATGAAGAATGTGTTTGAGGGCGCTGTTTAGTGCACTGAGTCAGCTGGAATTGTTTTAATGAGTATTGTGTATTAGTGTGTACTTTGACGTCAGTTGAAAAAAGGGGCTGTAGTTGTAGACTGTGTCAATTTAAAAGGAAACAAAAACAAGAAAGAATTCTTTTATTTGTCAAGTTTTATTACAAACTCACAGTGAATATGTAAATTTCTTAGTTCCGGTTATCCAACCTCACATAGTTTTTCACGCTGACCCTAAACTTTTTTATTATGTATTTGAGAGAAAAAATAAGAAAGTCACGAAAATTTTGAAGTCTCGCAAGAAATAGCGGGTGCGGAAACTGACATCAACTTAAGAAGACAATAAGAAACTGTAACTACCTGAACTATACACTCACATATGAAAATAAAATAAAATAAAAAATCTACCTCCCCATCTATTCTAAAATTGAGCATAATCAGAACCATATAACATTTTTGTTAGGCTTTACCGAAAATAGTAAAAGTTTCTGTATGTCTAGTCTTGTACAAATAAATCATCTGCAAATTTCATTCTTAATACCATGGTGCATTTTCTTTACAATTGAAAATATTGTGAGATAGCTTCTTGAGAAAGGCCAAAACTAGTCTATGTACTACATTAATGTAGGCCATGTGTGCTCATCAGTGGTCTGAGACATATGTGTGTTATTTTCTGAATAGCGCCCTCGTGTCCATGTAAAAACAACTGTCGTTTTTTGTATATAATTATACACGAAAGTAACAAGTAATGTCATCTCTTAGAAGCCTTCCGTTAGCAGCTATATAATTACTTACAGTATCATTATATAACAGTCAAAGATGGCATTTCAAAATAGTTGACGTCTCTTGTAACACTTGCCGAGAAAAAAGCCATCATTCATCATTCTCTGGGGAAGAAGTTTATTTCACACATTTGTATTTATTGGTAGTGAAATGAAACAGTTCTTAGGCATAGATAGGCTTTTTAGTGATGTCTCAATAGTAGAGTGGCCTTTTATTATAAAGGTCAGTGGCATAGATGGTCAGGACATTGAAATGTTTGTTTTCATTTGTTTGATTGTTTGTTTGTTTGTTTGTTTGTTCATTCGTTTTTTCATTTAAACTCAAAAATGAAAGTAAAGCTAGTGATCTGATCATCCTAGTCTTACATGTAGTTCATTGATAATAATTACAGTGAATTTCAAAATACCTTGCAGCTTTTCTGTTTGATACAACCACATAGAAACCAATAAGAAACTGGACATGCCACACTTCAATAGCAAGATCGCATTTTTTGCTACATTTAGTTAGAATGAAAGAAACCAATCAAATGTATTGCAACTCCAAGCAGACATTCTGGCACCAATGTTGTTATATAGTATCAAAGACCCATGAAGGCACGTAAAATGTTCTTTGCAGTGTTCATTTGATGTCTGTATGTGTAGTTCATTTCACTTAGACAAAATGTAGCAAGAAATTGTACTCATTCAATCTTGCTATCTTAAAGTGTAGATTGTCCAGTTTCTTATTAGTTTCTGAGTGTTTGTATCAAACAAAAAAGCTGTACAGTATCATGAAATTCATTGTATTGTCTAAAATTGTGAATCTTTGATAGTTCAATGTCAAGGCTATACAGTTTGAGGACAAAATAATCAACTACTCTCAAGTAGAAAATGAATCCAAGAAATTATTTTAAAGTGAAAATATTAATTTTTTGGATATTCATAGGAAGTGACATTTTACTCTGTATGTTTTAATTGAATGATAAATTTTGCTCATTTTAAAATTGATCTCAGATGACAGTTTGAAAGAACTGTTCCCTGTACTGTGTTTGTTTATTCATGATGTATTGGAGAAACCTGTCAAATATGTCAGAGATGAAGTTCCAGGTTTCTGCTATTCTTGAGTAATTGATGTCTTACTTTGTGGTTTTTATTGAGAGTAACTTTTGCATATTTTCTAATTATGTTGGGTGACAATTTTAAGAACAGTTTCGTATTTTTTAATGATATATTGCAGGCTAGAAACCTGTCAAATTTGTCAGCTAGATATCAAATAAATTTCCAAACATCAACAACTGCTGATAAAAAAAACCCTGTAATATTGTGGAACTGGGTGCATGCATGATTTTCTACCCAGAATCAGAACAAAAGGGAAATTTATTGGCAGCAAGCCAATAAATAGATAACCATGTACATTTCCCTTCTCTTACAACAGGAAATAATTACTTTTCAAATAAACAGACAAATTAGACGAAGACATTGTCAGACATAACTGTCATGTCAACATTTTAGCTAATAAAGTGAAATGGACAACCTCCATAGCAATGAATTACAATTCAGTTCTCAACACACTGAGTGAATTTGTCACCGTCTTTAACTCGGATCCAATTTTGTCTTAAGATGTTCTATATGCCTTTGAAATACAAATGTTAAATTGTTGTTGTTACTTTATTCAAGAAAATTAAAACGTATTTCTCAGTTAAAATCAAGAAAAAAATTCATCAGTCACTGTACAAATTAACGAAATAGATGTCAAAATTATATGAAAACTAAGCCATGTTAGAATCCAATATGGCCACCGACTACTGTGTTAATATTAAATGTTACTGGAAAATAAACAATTTACGACTTCATTGAAAGTAAGATGGTAAACCTCCAAATTTCTTTGAATATTTCAAAAGGATCAGGAGCAAGTGTTCATATGGAAAATTTCGGAGAGAATTGAAGAAGTTTGATTTCCAGGGAAATTGATCCCTAGAGGCACATTCTGTCCCTAAATCAATGTTAAAAATGTGCATGCATAGTAGAACATAGTATAAATAGTATGAACTAAAACTAATCTCTAAGCAAATCTTCATCAACACGGCACAATACATAATGACTAAATATGTACAAAGAGGCATGTAACCTTGAGTGTGAGGTTTTTACTAATTTTTTGGTAACCAATAAATGATGTCATAATGATGTCATATCTGAGTACCAAGTGAGAGATTTTCTAGTTATTACGTTTAATGGAGTATGTGTGTAGAAGTGGTATAATATTATGGATATTTTAGGATGAAACAAAAATAACTACTAAAACCAGATTTAGAGGATATGTACCTTTAAAGTGGCCATATTGATGAGGATTGGGTATGTATTTTGTATATTTATTTTATAAAACAATTTTATTGTGGCTTCCTTGTTGAAAAATCAATGTGAAATAACCTATGCCAAGTCCTTGTTTGTATCTCAAAACATTGCAAAAGATTAATAAATGTGTAAAATATTTGTTGTACAACAACAAGCTTTTTACACATTTGTTAGCTTTTTGCAATATATTTAGTTGCAAACACAGACTAAGTCAGTGTTGTTTCATGTTGATTTTTCAAGTAGGAAGCCATGACAAACTTGTTTTGTAAATTAAAAAAATCCAAATCCTCATCCATATTGTCACTTTAACTTTAGGCTACACTAGCTGCAACTCAACTGTTTTTTCGTAAACCGTTTTTTTTACTCATAATATCGTACACCCTGAATAGTTAAACCACCTGTGGGTAAACATACAGTGTATTTGTGGAGCTGTAATCATATAGTATGGCAAATAGATCCGATCAAATTGATTTTTGGGTCCGTACCCAAAAATCAGTGACCCAATACAATCACAATTTTGACCTGTGGATAAACTCAACCTCTATGTATAATGTTTGATTATTTGTATTTTAATGAATATATTGTTGGTTTTCTGATTGAAAAAATGATACAGCAATGGAGCCTAACAGGATAAACTTATGGGTCTTACCAACTTTGAATGCAATAACAGGAAAGATAATCTCATATAGCTGTCCTTGTCTTCAATACATGTAGACTTTGAAATCTTTATTATTCGATATCTGTTTTATTGTATTTTGATTACTGTGTCCTCCTTATAAGTACGTCAACCTCTACGTAGTTTGATTTCCGACACGTACGCTGTTTTCAAATAAAGTTGGGATTAAATTGGAATGAAAGGCTGACCATTTTTCAAGGAAATGACGACAAGATTTCAGCATTATATAAATTCCTTCTTTGTCTGTTGTTGTGATAATTAGATTTTATCATATGATGCACAATTTTTTACGTATTTATTCTCTGAATCATTGTTTTAAGTCTTGAAATTTGTAATGGTCTTTACAATATTAGTATTATTATTATTTAATGCCATGAAGCTTTATTTTATTTCATATATAACCTTTAGCAAAATCTATTTGTATTGACATGGTAGTGATTACATATATGGGTCACACCAGTACACTATTGATTTATTTATCATCAATATTCAAATACTTAAAGGGTTTTATTATGCTTTTTCAATGTCTAAGCTAGGCGGTCAGCTTTATCAAAACCAGGGAATAATATGTGCTGTTATTTTCACCCCAGAATTGAGTCACTGAAATTGTTCCTTTGGTTGTTTTTAAAAAAAAATTATTTGTTTTAAAATAGGGTAATGAAAGGCGGCATAGGCATAGACAAATAGGCTGTTGGACAAACAATCAGGCAGACACATATATACACATACACGCATACACACATACACACATACATACATTATACATACATGTGTACATACTGGGTACATGCATACATACATACATACATACATACATACATACATACATACATACATACATACATACATACACAGACAGAGCTAGATCGTGATACAGATGGACATGCAGTTAGACAGACAGCCATCAGCTAGCCAGACAGAAAGACAAGCAGACAGCAAGCTAGCCAGACAGACAGACAGACAGACAGACATACTTGTTTTGAAGGCTAGATTTAGATAATCATACAAAAAACTCAATTTTTCTATTGAAAAACAAGTATAAGCCCACACACATGAAGTCTTCTTTGTATAAAAATACAGCATGTCGTTTAATTTGAATATGAAACAGTTTACCCCTTTTATAATATAATTGAGAAAAACAGGAAATCCAAATACTATCTGTGAGAGACAAGAGAGTACTAGACTAAGAGCACTCGCCATTTAATGAATCGTTTTTATTGACTGAATTTTTTACCCTTCTGTCATTTCCTGATTTCAATCGATACTCCCACCTACTGCACGTCTTCATTCAGTTCACGAAGGAGCCTAATAATTGATGGACATGCCTCGTTTAGTCATTCTTTGATATATACAGATTTATAAAAGTGTTGAAATCACGCTGTAGAATGGACATATACTTTTCATTTACTTGTGTCGTCTAAGTGCATGTATTTTATAAGGGAGATGTATGGCATAAATATGACAAGACAAGACGTGGAAGGTTTCGCTAATCAGGGAATAGAAACACTATTCATGGTTGTAGCCAGTAGGACTCAATGAATACTATGAGTGAGATTCAACAAATTGATAACAATTTCTATGTCTTCATAGTCTAGGCAGAAATAGATTGAAATAGAGCATTTACTATGTTTCAATACTTCATTTTATGGTTTAGAAATAGGGAACTTGCAAACCTGCCATGTTGAATGCTGCATCATGGGAAATGTGATAATAAATACTAATCAATTAGCATTATAAACAATAATCTTACATTGTTTGTAACCACGAATGATCAATTCATAGGCACCCTGACTATTGTGGGAGGTTTATTTTATCGGTAGCTCCAGATTAGGTATTACGATAACCACAGATATACCATAGTCCTTTGCATCTGAGCATGCTCAGTTTGGATTGCAAGTTCCCTATTGAGAAGTTTATCCTAGTTAGTTCTTGCAGTAAACTGACTCAGAAATACATATTTCACAAAGTGTTTAATACATATTTCTACTATAGTGAGGAATCACTATAGCTGCAGACTCACCAGCCTCAGTTATGAATATTCATGAGCACTGTTAATGTATATTTTAAAGATTTCCATTGGAGGTTAAGTGAAAAATGTATATATAATAGGACAACTAAGCTAAAATTAAGATTTTTTTTGGTTGCTATTTGAGTGGCAAATTGCGGCAACCAGTGACTATCAGCTTTGATACAACCCTGTAACATTTATTGAACACTTCGTCTATGTGACATAATTGCAGTTATTTTGCTTTCATGATATCACCTGACTTGTGTCTAATCTGCCATGTGATTGGTTGGTTGTCATGGTATCAAATGATGTCATTTATGTATGGACATACATACATACATACATACATACATACTTACATACATACATACATACTGTATGTATGTATGTATGTATGTATGTATGTATGTATGTATGTATGTATGTATGTATGTATGTATGTATGTATGTATGTATGTATGTATGTATGTATGTATGTACCATGTATGTATGATACATACATACATACATACATACATACATACATATCCATACATACATACATACACACACACACACACACACACACACACACACACACACACACACAGAGATACACATATATGTGTATACTACATATACCCACCTGTCTCCTTTACCGTTTATCTGCACTATATGAGCTAAAGTAACATCTTGCCTATAAAGCCTGATAGACGTACATCAATGAAAATTAATCAAGCAACCTGAAGTGAAAATAAAGATTCCTTATCTTGGTGCATTGCAGCCATTAGTTGATCTAAATTTAATGTCTTCAAACAGAACAAAACCATTCTACAAGGTCATAAGGTCACAAGTGTAATGATATCTGATTTCTGAAATCTTTCTAAGAAAAAGGATGCAAAAACCGTGAAAACGATTTTCCCTGGAGCTCTTTTGTCGACTTCTGTGAGAATTCCTCACAAATCAAAGAACTGTAAGTAAGAAAGTGATAACATCATCCAATCATTGAAGGATATATATAGAAGAAATGGCAGAGACAATTTCATGGCCTGACTTATCGTAATGGTTGATGTGGGATTTGTGTTAGCTAAGATCAATGTTTGATAGTTATTCTTCAGAAAGTAGAATTGTTGCAAATCATGTGTCACTAAAGTAAGACAATTTCTGTTGTTGATCCAGGGATTTAAAGATTTAAATAATACGATGTCTGTATTCCAGGACTTTGTTCATTTTGACTTCAGATCATGTGTCTAGAAGAATTCATTTATGTGCATCATGTGAGAATTTGTTAAAATTCTAAGAAAATCATTATAAATGAAGTCAACCATTGTTATGAGTTGACTGCCAGTTTCAAAAATATGTCAAAATTCTACTAGCAACTTAATACTAGCAGACACAGTGGAAGTTATTATATTAGGTTTGCTGGGTGGGATATTGTATCATAGTACAATCACTGACATCAGACTATTGAATGAAACCTGTTGACCAAAAATCAATTTTAGACCATTACAGGTTTTTAAATGATGAAAGTTTAGACCTAAATACATTTTCCATAGGAGGCAACATTTTTCGGACAATTAATGACAGTTATTATTTGGTTAAAAGTACAATGGACCACATTTTAGACCAAGCAAAATAAAAAATAATACAAAGTGGACCCTGTTTTAGACTCTTCAGCTCGAAAAATTAGACCCCCCATTTTAAACCAAAGGGTTAGAAAATGCGCCCCAAAGGGCGGCACATATATGTACATTCAAATAAGGGGAGTAGCACCCCTGGGGTTTGTCCTTTGAAATGTCTGCAAATTTGACTGACAGTTTATACATTTGGTATAGTTTATATTATTTATGGGGGTGTGTCAAATTATGATAGATGTATGATTTGTGTTTGAAATGACTGACAAAGTTGTTATGGTTGATGGCATAAGTTCATGTAGTCTGCACAGTGATTTACAACGCTGGCAATGTAGTAATAATTTATTGATATAGGTTGTAATATAAATGCAAGAGTGGAATACTTTGATGTTGTTGAGAAATGTCTGACAAATGGTGAACATATCTTGAAATGCAAGACTTGTAGCTGTTCCAATTATCAGTCAATGCCATCAGCAATTCAAACTATTTTCTATGATTCACAGACAACATGGGAAATCAGCCATATCTCCTGGTCTCTTCATAGCCTAAAATCACAGTTCTATTATAAAACATAATAAAAATCCTCCTGCTGTACGTGAATAACTTTATCAGAACTATATACTGTATCATCCTTGTGTTGCTAGGCAACAAGGGGACATCTGTTACTCTGTAACATCATCCGTATAAAAGATGAACATGTGAAATATGAACATTCTTTTGGGAACAATTTGTTGGATTATATTTTCCCTGCTATGTATCCTATTGTGGTGATGTACACAAAACAAATTTGCCTAGTGTCGAAACCTTGTATCACCCTATTCATAAAAGCAATTAAAATCAGAAGATAAATATTATTTTTGGGAAGACGATGAGTTTCAGCTCATGTTTCGATCAATGAGAAAACGTTTTCTTGGGAAAGATATTACCCCATGGACTGATTTTAACGATGGCACCCTGTAGATTTTGAATCAGAGATCTTTCTGCTGTTCAAAGCTCAACCCAAACCTTTCTGGAAAATGCAACCAAAACCTCTCCAAAACATATTCAAACAAAGTCTCTCTTGACAGTTGCAACCAAAATCTGTCTAACATATTCAAACATTAACATCTCCGACAAACTGAGCCAAAATCTTTGAGAAATACTAATCACAATCTCGTTCAAAAATACAACCAAAATCTTAACAAATTGAGCCAAATTTGTGTCAAATTGAACCAAAACCTGTGTCTATTATAATAAACTCAAATTCAACCAAATTCCCTCAAGAAATGTTTCGTATTTCAGAAGTGTTTTACATGTCAAAAAGAGGTTCATTTGGTTGCCATGGTGATAAAACCGCCTATCTTGTTGTACCATTCACAGATTCAGGTATTGATTTGACGTATTCTCTCATGACAAAATGATATCAGTGACAAGCCTAAGGGCAAAGCTGTATCTTGAAAAATATATCACTGAGAGATGCTTTGACTAGAACAACAACAACAACAACAACAACAACAACAACAACAATTCCTCATCATAAAATATAGAAGGAGTGAAGTATTTGCAAAATGATGCCGCTATTAATGGTTGTAATATCAAGTTGTTTTACCAAGTGACATATAGCAGGCTTGATGGTCGTTCTCACCACTTGGTAGAGAAAACGCTTGCCAGCTAGTTCTCCATCTAGTCTCAGTTGAGACAACAGCAGAGCACTGATTATGGTTACTCCTTTGTCAATATGAACAAAAACAAGCATACGGTTTACCATGTCAGTTGTGATCATGTTTATCTATAATATCTTTTCAGAAATTTGCATTTCTGTTATCTCAATTTTATCTGTTGTACTCAATTAGTCCATAAAATGTCAAGAATTTCATTATAACAGTGATATGCCCAATTCTATTTTTAAAAAATGAAAAAATTTTCTGTTGTGAAAATGCAAGCTGAATTATGTGTTAGAAATATTATGTAACATTTTTATCGCAATTAGAGCTGGTTTAGCACTCAAAGGAGATGTATACATCATTGTATATCTGTATATGTACTATCATTTTCACACCAATATTGTAAAGAACGCGATTCACACCTGTACTCAAAGCGTATATGATACATGTAAGACGTTGAAACCTTTATTGATTCGGTCAGTGACCGACAGAATGTCATCCATACAAAGCACATTTTTTGCTGTACTTGTATTTCTTCTGTACTAAGTATGTTTTTTACCAATTTTTTCAAACAAATTTCTTTTCTTTTTTTTTAAATTTCTGCTATGTCATTTTGGAGTGAGATTGCAGAAATAATCATAATTTTTTGATTGAAATATAACTATTTTATTTAAAAAGGGTGAATTTTACTTACATTTTTAGTTCTTCATATCTAAGGAGACAGGAAAGTGGCATTCTTAGAACTAGAGAACATACTGCACAGAAAAAATAAAGTTCTCAGGCGTTGTTTCTATAAATATTAAAGGGATACTAAAGGTAGGTAGGGATGAAGGTGAGGCTAGAAACACAAGTCTGTACATAACAATGGAAAAAAAGTCATTTAAAAAAGCTGAGTTATAGTGTTTTTGAGATGTAATGTTTTTCTGCATGTTAAAAGGTACTCAGTATTCTACTTTTAAGTGATGTATCCTTGCAATAGGGAACTTGCAAACCCACCATATTGAATGTTGCATCATGGGAAATGTGATAATAAATACTAATCAATTAGCATTGTAAACGATAATATTGTTACATTGTTTATAACCAGGAATAATCAATTCATAGTCACCCTGATCTTTTGGGAGGTTAATTTTATCAGTAGCTCCAGATTAGGTATTACGATAACCACAGATAATCCCATAGTCCTTTGCGTCTGAGCATGCTCAGTTTGGATTGCATGTTCCCTATTGACTGAACTCAAACCTGGTATTAGGATATAACTTATAATTGATCCGATGCCATATTATATTGGACATATCAAAAAATGTACAGGAACTCCCTACTGTGTAATCAACAGTTCTAAGAATACCAGAACACAAATTGTAATGTCATAGATGCACGACATTAACATTATAGTATAATAGTTTTATCAAAGTTTTTAAAAAGTATTTTCACTTGGGTGAAAAGGATTATAAACTCAATTTGTGCCACTGTAAGCATTTAATAACTATAAACAAATTAATTTGTCAAAAATTTACATAAAATCTACTTTTGAAAAATGTCACCAAACATTCCAGTCAAAGCAATGGTTTTCAAACGAAACAAGAAATCCAAACGTGACGGAATTTGTAAAATGAGATTTCGTAACAGTAGTAAAGCAGCTGACATATTTCATATAGCATCAGTATACTTTATTAGAAGCCATGAATGTTGATATTCTGACATTTTGATAGAGCAAATGTCATACACTCAAACATCTGCTTGCTACTAGAAAAACAGTCAAACAAATGTATATATATATGAAAGCAAATCTGTTCTTTTGACCTTTGACCCTGACGGTCTACAAAACAGACGCTCTTCCTGTCATTATTCCCCATTGAGGTTGATGAGTTGTATAGGTGCATTTGTGTGAATTGCATTCATATCATATTTATCCACAATCAGCTGGCAAAACGCTTACTGAATCACATCTGAAGTTCACATCATTTGTAGTCATAGCAACGAAAAGTGTGAGGATGGAACGAAGGATTTCTTTAGCTGAGACAGGAGGTCAGTTTTTTATACCTGAAGGATATATGTTTTTATAATAACAATAAAATTAGATAATATTGTCTAGAAGATGGAAAGTGTACAAGTCTCCTGGTTATACCTGTCAGGGGTCATTGCATAGCAAGAATGATATCGCATTTCATCAAATCACTACACATATATTTTGTGCCTATATAAGTCATACAGAGAAAGATAGATGCATGGGAACAGATACAAACAACACACACACACACACACACACACACACACACATACATATGTACGTACGTACGTACATACGTACGTACGTACATACAAAGTACGTACATACATACACACACATACATACACATACATACATATACATACATACATATATACATACATACATTCATACATACATGTACATATAAATCTATACACAGGAACTAATACATAATGCACATGCAGACACAAACAGATAGATAGACACTACACAGGCACATAGCCACAGCCACATGTGAAAAGAAATATGCAGACACAGTAGCCCCATCTACACAGCACTAAAAATCCTACCTGAGGCAGGACTAAGGATAGTTTGAAGCCTGTGTAGACGTAAACGCATCCCAAACCTGTCCTTAAACCGTCTTGACTTAGGACACCTTCATGAGGTTTCCTGAAACCCTCCTGGCTTCGTCCTATGTACTGTCAGGACAGAGTCAGGAGGGAACGCACGACATCTATGCTGTAACCTTCCTGCGCATAGGCACAAACCTATCCTACCTCAGGTAGGACTAAAGACTGCCTCAGGTAGGATGACATATGTCTTGACGGGGCTATTGCCTCTCAAACATATAGACACAGCATCTGACAAACATACATGCAGACACAACGTTAACGTTCACAGACATAGACATACAACCTCAGACATACAGACACACAACCTGACAGACATACAGATTGACACACAACCTCAAAGACATACAGACACACAACTTGACAGACATACAGACACACAACCCCAGACATACATACACAACCTGACAGACATACATACACAAACTCACAGACAAACATACATTTTTATTTTTATTTTCGTTTCATCAATATTCTTACGTCACTTTGGTTTATTTTGTTGTTTATTCCTGTATATGTTTTTTACTCATCTTTTTTAGTAGTGTAAGTATTTTTTCTTAGTGCTGCTCCTAACAATTTTAGTGAGCCCCTGATATAAAAGGGATGCAATAAATAAATAAATAAATAAATAAATAAATAAATAAATAAATAAATAAAATAAATAAATAAATAAATAATACAGACACACAACCTTATACACGAATGTAAAACACAATCATTGTAAAAACCACTAGGCGTCTTTTTGCAGCAATGGTACGTGTGCAATCTGTGACATCTGTTTCTACAACAATGTAAAAAATACTCACACACAGAAGTAAAACATATACACAACATACACTACACTTCATTATAAGATAAACATTTTTTTTTGGAAACTGAACTGTAACCTAGCTTCATTACAGCATTCTTTAATCATGAAGTGCATACATGGTACAGTTGACAGTGTCATTATGGTCATCCTCAGATGAACACCTTTGACCTTGACCTTATCATCACTCCACCTCCCTTATAGTAATACTGCCCTCTATCTAACCCCCCCCCCCCTGAATAATGTTAATATCTAACTATTTGATTGATGTGATTCAACGTCTAAAGAGAGGTTTTTTTTTTACGTTATCTTACGTTATCATACATTCTACCAGCTTTCTCATTCAATTGATGCCACTCTGAGGATAACCTTTGCATAATCTAGAAACTATATATGTGTGGGCTCATTTTCTGCAATCTCTCTCTTCACATATAGTCAAATGGACAAATTCTACAGAAATGCGTCACACACTGACAGGCGATTGTAATTGGTTACTTCATTCTGTTAAATACAAACTCAACTTTCAGACTTAAAGTAAGTTGAGTGATATCATTAAACCAATATGATTAAAGTCTGATAGGAATATGGTTTGATTTTTTCTACTTCTTTCCTACACTGTCTTATTTTTTTTTTCAATTTGTGTATTCTGGGATTAAGAGCCTCCATCTTCGGAGCACTCATGCCCAGCACACAATTTTTTTTTTAAGTGCCCAGAACTAAAAACCCCCCAAAATACCCTTTCAATGTAGGCATTGGAAGGAATTAGAGGTAAAGAAAGAAACTGTGCCATATTACATTCCAATACAAGGTTTTAATCAGATTATTGGTTTGAGACTAATTCTGAACTTGTGTACTGAGCACCACAAGGTCAGGTATACTTTCTGCATAGAAAAAAAATCAGGTTTTTTTTTCACAGAGCAGCAAATCTCAACAAGAATTCTTTTGGTAGGCTTTAGGGATTACATACACATTATTGAGCTTGAGGAGGATGATTAAGTTATTAGTTTACATCGACAAACATTTGTGTCGTGCTTTGTCTGAGCTAAGAAATTCGTTTTCCTTACAGCGATTTCTGCACCTCCAGAGAAATCAAATATTTTCTGAGTGATGGAGCTATTGTGGCAGCAGTAAAATCACATGTATCATTTGTGTATCTTATCAACTCCATTATACCACTATTGAAATTGAGGGTGACTATGTATTATATATCTGCTTTGAAATTTGTTTATCAGTACCTAAAACAGACAAAAACTTTTAAAAATGGTAAAGTTAATGAACATTTTTAATGTTAGAAATGGAAAATTCACATTGAGAATGGCCATACTAAATAATTTTATGTTTCTCATTCATGAGACAAAGTGGCATCAAATTGGCCATATCAAATATTTTCTATGTTTTCGAAGCATGACTGTTGAAACTAAAATGTTTATAAAAAAAAAAGTTGGCCGTTGTCTTTGTTGTTAATCCTCCCCTCCCTAGCCACTATGTTATCTAGTCTATGTTTTTGATAGTTTACAATAGTAAAGACATGAAAGTCCAGGATTTTTTTTTGTACTGCTTCTGATAATGTGATTGGAGATAACCCTACTTCCAACAGATGCATAGAGAAGCTGGGACACAAAGAGACAAGCTTTCAAGGATGATTAATTTGTTATGGAAGTCTCTCCTCAATTAGGAGGATATACATATGATACTACATATCAAATAATGCATGTCCATCCAAACACTTTGGCCCCCCCTGACACAGCATGCACTTATGACTGACAACAAAATGCCTGTACGTTGAAAACGTCTAACATGTGTTTTACTCCAGATGTATGAGATTCTTGCTCACTGGCATCTGACCGAAGTGCTGTCATTGTGGATACATTTAATCAACCAAGCATTGTAAAATTTCTGCAGCCTTAGTGTTCAGATGACACTTCTGTCATACTTGAAATTTCACAGGGATTTTATTACAGGGAAGGTATTTGTGATCATGATGGGAATGGAGTTGAATGCACTGTGACAACACTGTGCCTGCAGGTGTACAACTTAGTGATACTGTACTTCATATTAGAACTTAAACTTAGGCAGTGTGGCATTTTTTGTGAGTCACCACATAGTAAAAAGATAGGGGACACCAAATTTTGGTGTGTCGTTAGAAATTGTTTGCATCAGCAGCATGTCAAATTGGCTTTAGAGCACACACTTCACTGACAGGTCAAGAAATAGTTCGAAACTTGTAATTTGAAATGTAGTCTACCAATCATATCAGGACTCCAGAAATATAAGTTTTCCTAACTAAGGTTGTAATTAGCACTAAAATTTGTCAAGATTCTCAGGATTTCATGAATAAACATTGTCTAAACCAGGGTTTTAATGTGTAATAGAAAATACCGTACCATAGTTTATTACTCAAAGTCTTACCACAACCTACTGCTTGCTATATAAACATCTACTCACATCTTCAATGCAATCATTTGATTTCCTGCCAAAATTATCCAAACTATAATGATCAGTTTTCAGTAACTTTTTGTTAATAATTCTGAACTTATGTTTTGACTGAAATCATAAAAATAGTTGTTTTAATGGAAATTTTGTCAATACTTTTGTCTAAAAATAACCAAATGTACGAAAATTATTCAAGCAAAAATGGTTGTTTTTCTGTAACTTTTTGTTAGTTCCGAACTTAGTTTTGGACTGACATCATAAAAAGTAGTTGTTATAAAAGAAGTTTTGTCATATGTAAAAATTATAATAATTTCAAATGAAATCAAATATTCTAGTCACATGACTTTCGTTTTTGAAGTCTAATCACTTGTCAAAGGAAATTACAAAACATAAGGTTGACAAATTTGACATTTAGAGGGTTTGAAATATTCCTTTATGTAAAACAGATCAGGAAAACAAGAAAATGATAGTCAAACTATATTCTGTCTCAGATGACAAAACAAAGCAAAACATTTGAAATATTAATGAACTGAGCAGAGCAGGTGTAATGTGAATGTACATTTTGTTGTTGATAGTGAAGGCAAATTATTTTTATCACCGGCTTTGGTCGTCAACATCATAACTGCGTCTGCCGAGCTTGTCACTGTGTTATCCAGGACATATTGTCGCATTACTTTAGTTCTCTTTGCAGACATGATTTGGACTTATGGGATTTGATGTTATTTGATCACAGCCAACTTTGGAGTGTGATTATGGTCGTGATCAAATACAAGGAAATGTCAGATATTTTAACAAGTGTTCGGTGAGATAACTTACTAATCTTTGAGATGTAAAGAACGTCAAAATGTGAGATACAGGACCCGATAGAGAACATGGTCATAATAATAAGTGTATAGGTGTTTCTGTCCGTTTACTCAGACGTTCCAACTGCCGTGTGAAATACATGTCATTAAACATCTTAGGGAAAGTCAAGTTTTCACGCGATGTGTCTCACGAGAGCAATTAGTGTGAAGTCTTTTGTAGTTTAACGGGAGTGATAGTATCCGACGATGGATGGACTGCAGTGAGAGTCTTTCAACGTCCGTAATTAAAATCAAAGACAAAGAAATTTGGTCTGTTAAAAAACCCTGGAATCTACGTGTCAATTCCAAATGTCAATTTCCACAGGGAGCGAGTACTGTGGATAAATGTCAGATGTATGTGAATACACAGCATCGCCCGCTGTTTGTCTTCCCATGCACGCGTGCAGACTATGCAATGTTACGTACGTACGTACACGTGGCTTTTTCGCGCCAAAATTATCATGATTGCTTCATTTGCCCGCTCTCACAAACGTAAGACTGACTTCCACCTTACAAATGTATGGAATGTTTGAGATACGGCTTTGGTCACATAATCGTTGATGATATATTTATTCTTGTTAACGATATCTGCATGCGAGTGACTTCAACAGTGGGAGTGGTGACACTTCCAGGAACGCCTCGCTACATTAAAAGTACCGGTATCTGCAATAACGGTATTTATCGAAGTAGTCTGTGTGAGGCGTGTGCCGATACGAAGTATTTTGATGGAGCTTCGCCGGTGTGAAACCACGTAGTGCCTTAAATTGCAGTCCTTATTAGTGTCAGGTTTATTTAGAGTGGATTTCACGGTTATGTTCGGTAAGAACCGTGAATGGATTACTACGAGTACACAACAGTAGTGTGCAGAACACCGATGTCGTAGGGAGCTCGTCTTCATTTTGTGTGAGGCGTACACGACGATAGGTTCAAAAGTAACATTGTGTAAATATATATGTTTTGCCGATGGTTAGCCGACGCTACCCTTTACCTCAGATGTGGACCGCCGTGGCGAAGAAATAGCAATAATTTCAAAGTGTGTACTTCTCCATTTTGGAAAGAAGTTCTCCTCGAACATTGGATATATCAAGCGTGTGTGGTTTGAAGGTGGATGTAGCCGTTTCGAGCGATTTTATATATACCCAAACACATGTGACGTGTAGACGACGACGTCTTAATTTCTCAGGTCACAATGGGCACCCTCCGAGATTTACAATATGCGCTCCAAGAAAAGATCGAGGAACTACGGCAGCGAGATGAACTGATCGACGAATTGGAGTTGGAATTAGACGAAAAAGATGAGCTTATACAGCGTTTACAAAACGAGCTCGACAAGTATCGGTCAGTTATAAGACCGGCCACGCAAGCGCTGAGAAATCAGCAAGCGATGGAGTTAGGTCTTCAAGTTCCACAGCAACAAACAGGAGGAGGCGGTCATCAAAATAAAAAACAAAAACGTTTGGGGATATCGGCAGAATCGGCTCAGCAACAGGGCCTGGGCAAAATCCAACCAAAACGGGTTATTAAATCACAATCGTAAGTTCATGTGCTACTTTGATTTTAACCAGACTGATTTGATGTCAATGTAGTTGTAATATTATAAATAAGATTATAATAATTACATGTACTTTGTAGGTGTTAGTGCGATTGTTGACTTTGTAAACATGAGTAAATGCGATTATACTGTAGATAGGCACTGACTTATAATTACACTACATCAATCGATGGATAAAAAATCAACTGCAGCCCCGCGAGAAGTTTATAATATTCACAGTTAGTTGTGGACTGTACCATAGAAAGATCCAAGCAAAATCAAGAATGTTCAAAGTTTTACAACGGCCTAAATTGTGAACGTACTGTGGCCCACTTTCCACTCAGAATTGGTAGTTTAATGTTATAGCAGATGTGAAGCCAATATAGACGACGTAAAGTACGTTTTATCGTATGGTTGTCCTTGTGATTATCTCTTACATAAACTATGATAAGCTCAAAGCTGCCTTACTCCACGCATTGTTTGTCTTGTACTGCGCAATACGATTATGCGGTACACAGTTATACGCAGACATGGTAATAGCCCGCTAGTTACAATCTCAAATAACTGTATTGCCTTAGAAAAACTAGCGAGTTCTTGTTAACTCAACCGTCAAAGAAAAGGGGAGGGCTTATCATGATGGTTTCTATGTGTCTCTTACCTCATTGAAACGTCGATTTCAAAAAAAAAACTATTCCCAGTGTGGCATTTCTCACCGCGTTGGTACCACACATTAATCCGCCAACGCCACACTGTAACATTTCGAAGTCATGCGAAGATATGTTTGGAATCAGATCTCGAAACACAGCTTTGAATGAAATTTCTTGAGCATTTAATGCTTCAGTAACGAAAGTAGTTATTATGTTTGATTCAGTACTCGCTGAGTTGTACGTCTGGTATTTACATTTCGTTTATGTCTAGTCCAGTCTCCAACTGTGTATTGGTTT